>NC_050176.1:1565095-1657595 GCF_008315115.2 Sander lucioperca | reverse complement strand
GCTTCACTTGAAACCTAAATTCTTCTAGTTTCTGAAAATGTGCTTGATTAGCATGTGATTAAAACACAACATACACCACAGCAGTGGAAAATCATGCGATTAATCGTGATTAAATACTTGAGTCGATTGACAGCCCTAATGATTATTAATTATCATTTTTAGTCTTGATTAAAAAAAGGATTTTTCCCACTTCTCAGCATTTCAGTCTCGCACAGACTGCCCTTCCCCACCCGTTTCATCAGCGAGGGCCAGGCGGCGGCCCTGCCACTGCTGCATATTGGCTATCTATTTGGGCTCAGTTCATTAATAATGTCAAACACTGTGGCGCATGATGAGGACCATTGGCTATCCTACAACACCTATCTGATTTGTTCTATTTGTATTCCCATCACTGGTATGATATTTGGCAGGCTCCGGTCTAGACAGGGGTCTCACACAAGCCGTGTGGAACAATCCCTCAGAAGGAAAGGGCAATTCAATATGAAATGAGATTTTCTATTGCTCCACTTTCTACCTGACTCCACTTTGATCAATAAACAGGTACTTACCTAATAGAACTTTAGAGAGAACAAGGGGAGGCTTATGATAAGACCTAAAGCCTTGTCTTAAAAAGCTACTGCACTGGAGAATGTAGGAGAGAGAGAGAGAGAGAGAGAGAGAGAGATAAAGAGACAGTGTGAAGGGAAATGTTCCCTAAGTCCAACATTTTGTTTGCCTTGACTTATGCCAAAGCTACAAGTAGGCCAGCAAAAAAAACAAAGAATGCAAAAGCTGCTAATGCCCCCGATCAGCTGAATCTACATCCAATAAAGGCAGTGCAATACGCCGACTGCGAGGCTGATTGAAATGCATCTTATTATATTAATTTAGCCCCCATGCCTTATCCTTTCACTTGAGTGAACCTATTGATTTGTGCCACTGAAGCACTAAAGGCCTTGAACTGCCTCGCTGCGAGTCGCAGTCCTTTCAGCACCACTCGGTGTTGGAAAGAGAGACGGAGAGCCACGAGAGGCGAAGAAAGAAGAGAGATTTACCCAAATATTCCTCCCTTTCACCCGGGTGTGAAACACAATCAGCACCTCTGGGGGACGGCTCATGCCAGCCAGCCAGCCAGAGCTTGGGCCTTCGCACACTCTCTCAAATTAAGGAAATTAAAAGTCACTGGTCCGCACCAACGATTCCGCATTATCCCATTCACTATCGCAAACAGAGTATGGAAACAGAGGTTTGTGTGTGTGTGTGTGTGTGTGTGTGTGTGTGTGTGTGTGTGTGTGTGTGTGTGAGCACTGAAATTACAGTGTAATTATGTGATGTGGTGATGTGGACTCACCGGCCGAATGACCCCGGTTAGTGGCATCATGGTCACTGTCGCCCTGTTCGCTGTCGCCATGACCACTGTCTTTGGAGCTGACGATGTCGGCCTCTTGGAAAGCCGAACTGCGAAAAAGGCGGAGAAGGTGAGAGGGAGAATGCAGACAGCCGTGTCAGAGAACAGAGAAAAAAATATATAATGGAGGGTTCAGAGAGAGAGAGGGAAGAGGAGATACGACATTAAGAAAGTAGACGAAGAGGAGAGGATGATTAAATGAGGGGGCAGACAGAAAGAAAGAGAGGGAGAATCAGAAATCAACACTGCGTTAATACAGTCACGGTGGCCGTCAAGAGGCTAAATTGGATGTCACACATGGCATGTAATGAAATCCAGCATTAGAGCTGTAATAGGCGCTGCTCTGTCAGTTATGGGATGGGCGCCAAATTGAAGATGAACGTTATGGATACATTGGGAACCGTGTAGCCTCTCAAAGCCACAATTAACGTTGCGGAATGTCCGGGACTCACACTGATGGATGTAATCTTCAATTTTATAGATGTGTGAATTGCCTCGGTGAATGGTATGTGGCTCACTAGGTTTTGCACATTGGTAATAATATGGTGTGTGTGTGTGTGTGTGTGTGTGTGTGTGTGGGTGGGTGTGTTGTAGTCAAGACCACCTAAGCCAAGACCAAATCATCACCAAGACCAGAGTGTACCGAGACAAGACCAAGACTTTGAGGGTTTGAGACTAAGTCAAGACCAAGACCAAACTTGTGTTAGACAGCCAGAACAGGGGGTGGGGGGGTTTCGGTAACAAATTTTAAATTATATATAAGTCAAGTTATTGGTTGCATTTGCAAGTTTGAACACATCCCTGCAATCCCTGCAGTTGTGGTCTTGACATGGTCTTGAAATAAAATCCTGAGTCCTCTTCATCCGAGACAAAGAAGAGGCCGAGTTAAAATGCGGTCGATTCCGAGACCAAGACCGATCTTGAGTACTACAACACTGGTGCGTGTGTGTGCGTGTGCGTGTGCGTGTGTGTGCTTTTGACTCTACCTGTTGACACGTCTGGGTCTGTCCACCAGATAGCTGAGTTCTGCTCGTTGGTGTTTTGTCTAGAAAAGCCCACAGAAAAACACATTTGATCACGTTTAACGCTAAATAGACACATTCAAAATAACATAAGGAACTTTATTCTAGATAATAGGAACATAAGTGATCACATATTCATACATTGGTTGTTGACATGTAACTGAGTGAGTGAGTGAGTGAGTGAGTGAGGCGAGAGGAGACAGGAGCAGGGGAGAGTGGGTTAGGGAAGCGATTGAATGCGTAAATGATTGAGCCGCCCGATGCTGAAACTGAACAACCTTTGTTCACGGTGCTGCCGTGCTGGGTCGTGCACAGAATACTTAACGCACAGCAAAGGCAAGGCTGTGACTAGCTGTCTGGCTCCACTCCAGCCACACCGCAATCAACAAAAAGCCCCAAACTCCACAGCTCCCCCCCGCGCAGAATGCACAGGCTGAACTAAAACAGGGCCGTGGAGCCACTCGTCTTCTACTTTTTTTCGGTCATATTTGCCACCCAAACTTTATAACCCAATACGGATATATATAGTTTTTTCACTCAACTATAAAAATGCCTGTGCTTAAGGAGGGCCAGTTACTGAAAGTTGCTGATGTAACCAAACTATCTTCCACAAACAGAGATGCTCTCTTAGTGGGATTTTTCTTCAAAATGTCTGATACAATTCTGTGTTTTCCCTTCACTGCAGTTATACAAGTAAATGATTTGATAAGAGCCACACCTTATTTTGCAGGTAACCCAAACTTTTAAAACCCTGCTGATTTTGAAATCAATTCTTAACAAAAACTGCATGCGTGCATGTGAATATCTTAATATATGGTGAGGTCAGGTGAGATGTGATAGCACCAAACACGTTATAAAAATAAAACTCTTCCAAATTTGTGGTATGACTGAAAAATGATAAGCAGTCATGCCCAAAGTCTAAATCTCTGTCTGTTGCGCGCAATCTAAAGGTTGGTCTGCAGCCTGTGATCTGATAGCACTCCATTGCGAATAAAACTAAAAGGCCACATGAGATTTAACAATTGACATGTCCAATCACCATACACGCTTGACAATGAATAAAGGCCACTGAGCAGAACCAGCCAAGCCAATAAAGCAGATACCGCTTCCATCTGAGTGGATAACATATTTTGACATGAGGCAGACACAGCTGTTGATATCTGGGGGATCTTTTTAAAAAATGAGGTTAAACTCGTTTTTTTAAAATCACGCTTTTGTGCACTTTGTAATACAACTGAACAGCTCACCCAGGCTTCTCTTACCTCATTAGAAAGAATACTGCCGTTGGATATGATGTCCGGTTGTTGGTCACTGTAACCCGTGACTATGGCGCCGCAGGGGTTGGCGTGATCCGTGTCCGTTCCGCGGGAGGGGCTGCACGGCTTCAGGAACATCAGATCCGTCTTGGCGGACTCCGGCGTCAGACACACCTGGTAGCAGTAGGAGTTCTGGTTCTGGTGGTGGTGGGAGCCGAAGCCCCCTCCCACGCCGCCCACCCCGGACTCCTCCACGGGCACCTGGCCTACGGGCCCGACCCCTGACGTCACGTTGGTGCTCTGAACCAACATAATGTCGGACTTGCTCAGCTTCTTCTGCTTGCGCCCGCGGGCCTGCCGGCTGCAGCACGCGCTGCAACACAGGCAGCAGTCGCCGGCCATCAGGCACGTGTACAGGTTGAGCTTCTTGTCCTTCTGGCAGCGCACGGCCAGCACGATCATGGCCAGCAGGAAGACGAAGGACACGGAGCCCAGGGCGATGATGAGGATCAGGGTCAGATCCAGGGAGGTCTCCTTGGCCTTAGAGGCCGAGCCTCGGTCCCCGCTGCGGCCTTCCACCACGCTGTCCACCAACACCACGCTCACGCTCGCGGAGGAGGAGAGTGGGGGCTGCCCGTGGTCCCGCACCTCGATCAGCAGGTCGTAGTAACCCTGCGGGTCCCGCTTGGGAGAGATCCTGCGGGCTGTCCTCAGCTCCCCCGTGCGCCAGTCCATGCGGAACATCCCCATCTCGTTGCCCCGCAGGATGCTGTACGAGAGCCGTGCGTTCTCGCCGTCGTCCGCGTCCATGGCTACGATGCGCGTCACAAGGTACCCGGGCTCCGCGGAGCGCGGCAGGTGCTCTTTGGCTGTGCCGTTCTTACCGATTGGGGCTATCACGGCGGGGGCGTTGTCGTTTTGGTCCACTATGATGACATTTACGGTGGCGTTGGAGAAGAGCTCGGCGGCGCCAGAGTCTTTAGCCTGGACCATGAAGCTGAACTCCTTCAGCTGCTCGTAATCAAAAGAGCGCAGCGCGTAAAGGTAGCCTGTGTCCTGGTTTATGGACACATAGGTGTCCACAGACATGCCCTGTATGTCGCACTCCAATATGGAGTAGGTAATAAGAGCGTTTTGTCCCATGTCAGGGTCCAGAGCGCTTACAGCGTGAATGAACGCGCCGGGCACGTTATTCTCAGTCACATACACATCATAAACAGCCTGCGTAAAGCGCGGCGCGTTGTCGTTTTCGTCGGACACGTGCACTTTGATGGACTTGCTGGTGGCGAGCGACGGCTGGCCCTTATCTTTGGCCACCACGGTGACAGTGTAGGAGTCCGTGTTCTCCCTGTCCAGCGGGCCGTCCGTCACGATGGTGTAGTAGTTTTTAAACGAGGACTTGAGCTTGAAAGGGACGTCTCCTAATATCTCGCAGCTTATGTGTCCATTGTCGCCAGCGTCCCGGTCCGAGACGCTGAAAAGTGCGATCACGGTGCCCGGGGCGTCCTGCTCGCTCACGGACTCGGTCACAGTGCTGAAACCGATCTCCGGCGTGTTGTCGTTCACGTCTGTGAGTTTGACCAGCACTTTGCAGTGCGCTGGAACCGCGTTAGCCCCCAGATCTTTAGCCTGGACGTAAAGCTGATGCGTGTTGCTCTCCTCATAGTCCACCTCCCCCGCCACCTCTATCCTACCTGTCCGGGCATCGATGTTGAATAAGTCCTTTATCCGCGGGGCGTTGTGGCTGCTGAACGAATAAACTATTTCCCCGTTTTGTCCCTCGTCAACGTCCGTGGCGTTGAGCTGGATGACCAGAGTGCCAACGGGAGAGTTTTCCCGCAGGCTGACAGAGTACACGGACTGGTCAAAGGTGGGCGCGTTGTCATTCGAGTCCAGAACTTTAACGACCAGGAGAGCCGTCCCGGTGCGCTGCGGGATGCCCCCGTCCACAGCCGTCAACACGTAGCGGTGCACCGCCTGCTGCTCCCTGTCCAGAGGCTTCTCCAGCACCAGCTCCGCGAACTTGTTCCCGTCGCTCTGCGTCTGCACGTCAAGGTAGAAGTAGTTATTATTCGTTATGGCGTATGTGCTGAGCGCGTTCGTGCCCACGTCCGGGTCGAAGGCGTTCTCCACCGGGAAACGGGTCCCGGGGATGGCGCTCTCCGATATCTCCACGGAAATGTCAGTCTCGGGGAAGCTGGGCGGATTGTCGTTGATATCCATCACTTCTATCTCCACGCGAAAGAGCTCCAGCGGGTTCTCCAAAAACACCTCCAGGTGCAATAGGCACGGGGTGCTCTGCTTGCAGATTTCTTCCCGGTCGATTTTCTCCTTCACCACGAGCGCGCCGTTCTCTAAGTTCACCTCCAGATACGGTGTCCGGGAACTAGGCACCGTCTGGAAGCGGCGAGCGGAAAGTTTGGTAATGTCCAGCCCCAAATCCTCTGCGATATTCCCAACCACGGAGCCAGGTTCCTGCTCCTCTGGCACGGAGTAGTGTAGCTGAGAGACAGCTCCATCCAGGATGGAGAGCAGGAAAATGAACCAAATCATCTCCTCTCCCTCTCACAAAAGTGCACTTCAAGACGGGGATTGGGGAGTGGGGGAAGAAAAAATAAGTATTATTCCCTTTCCTTACAAGAAATGAGCATTTCCCATTGCCTCTGTCCGTAAAAAGGCAGTGAAATAAACAGCAACAATACTGCCCGATTGTGAAATTCCTCTCCTCTGCCTCGGGTCAGTGGAACATTGTGTCGTTTCAGCTGTGAGAAGCACAGCCATTTGATCCGAGCTTCTCTGTTTTTTAATCAATTCTGCACCGGTCTGTCAGTTTTGGCGTCAGCGCAAAACATAGCAGACTGGAGCCAGGACGCATAGCCAACACTCCCTGTGCACAGAACAGACAGCCCCTTTCTTCACACAAAGTCACAAAACAACACGGAATTCCACACGAGAAGGAAAAAAGAAGAAAACAAAAAAGTCCTATTTACGCACCGCCGGAATCTACAACAAACGCAACTTCTACTAAATAATAAAAAAGGACTGGCGAATAACAGGACTTTCTGTCTCTCTATCTCTCTGTGGGAGGATGTAATCACTGCGCCTAAGCGCTCAAAGCGGATGATGCTTTCAGCTCGGCTTCTGTTAGGCGAGTGCGAGCGGCGGGGTTGGTTTTGCGCACAGCTCCTTTCGCACCAGCCAATGATATTCTCAAACAGCGTGTGTAATGGCACCTGATTGGGGCTCCGCGACGCCAGCCAGAGCGCACATCGAGCCCTCATAACAAAACCAGTGAAGTGCCGCTGCGATCCTCTCTCTTCTCCTCTTCTCCCCTCTCTCCTCCAGGCCCAGCCTCACTTGTAGCAGGGAAATTGAACGTTTTACACATTCAGTGAATTAAGAAAGTCGTATAATAGTGGGTGACAGTTGGCATCGGCTGGGCTCTGTGCAGATAAGATTGCAGCTGCCACGGGAGTGCTGGCATTACTGAAATGTTTTAATTGGGTAAAAACTGCCTTTATTCATTATAATCATGCAATCATCATCTACTCATATCATTATTATTTATTTTTTTAAACTTTTCTTTCCCCCAAATGTTGTGACATAATGGCTCTCACTTTGCTAATTAGAGCCACGGCCCTTTATAAGGTTGCCCTTGACGCAATTATTTCAACAGTTTGGTATTAAATCTTCGCTCTGATACCAATGCATGAGTCAGAATGTTGCAGGGATGCCCACAGCCAAAGACCACCGTGCAAAGAGCCTGCGCAAGTGAAGATAGCTAGTGACGCAACAACCCCACTGTGCCATGGCCATCCCCCCTCTCTCTCTCTCTCTCTCTCTCTCTCTCTCTCTCTCTCTCTGAACACATAGGAACAATGGGGCATTTAAAATCAAGTAATATCTCCCGTGTTGTTTGGAAGTGAGCATCAGTTTGATCCAAGGTTCCATCAGAGCAGGATCACACATGACTTACTTTATTTCAGTGTAATGAAGCGTCATCCTTCCAGTCCTACCGTGTTGCTAATAGCCTGGAGTCTATTAGTTCCCCTATCTTCCCATTCGTATCATTAACCCCCTCACATGCTGGCCTTAACTGTAGTGCAGTTGCATCATGCGCTAATTTAATTCATAAAGCATAAATTAAATATGCAAATGGAAATAGTTGTAAGGGGAGACACAAATAGTTGGGGGTCTAACTCCTTGCACTTCCATTTCGGAGGATGATGACAAAAAGATGAAAACGAGTGTAATTGAAGCTAATTAGCACATGTCTCTAATTCCAGCTGTAATAGACAGAGCGCAACAGTGTGCGGCCGTAATGCAAAGCGACGTGCCCATTGTGCAGTGGATTAAACGGCGAGCGACTCGCGATTCTTGATCTCGCCATACAAGTCAGAAGAAACAAAAGAGGAGACGTTAGATGCATTTGCAGCCATGTCTGAGCCGGAGCTGTGTGACTGAATCGAGCTGACACTGAAGTCGGATCTCAGAACAGAGCGCCCCTTCTCTCTCTCTCTCTCTCTCTCTCTCTCTCTCTCTCTCTCTCTGTCAGGGTGTTGCAGAGACCAACGTCGCCCCCTCGCGTCTGCCCGCTTTCTCATTTTTTTCTCTCTCAAATACCTGGAGATCTAGAGGGACCACTGTCACCTAGATACTGGTTGCCACTTACCAGGGCAGGAGCTTATTCCATAGGTAGAAATAGCTGAAAAACACAACATATTTAATAGGTGAACTGCATTTTAGTATTTGTTTCGGTACTTTTTGTCCATCTATGCATTAAGTTGCTTCTTCCACCACTGTACTTAGACAAGCATGACATGTTAAAAGAGACACAATCCTATTTTAACAACAGAAATAAAATGCAATTATTAATTTAAAAAAAATATCACTTTTATTGAGGTTACATAAGTTGTAGGTACATATGTATTTATTTCAATACATGTCTTATATATAAGATATATACATCTCATATGTGTACATATATTCTTATTCTGTTTATACTTTTAATTTGCATTCATATACATTTTTTTTATTTTATAGATTTATATTATTTTATTTCTGTGGTGACATTGTTGTCAGCTGTTTAATTTCGTTCTGTGTGCACAACCTCTGACACTAATTACATGCTAATTAGTGTCAGTGGTAGGACTGTGGCAAACAATTAAGCCTCCACACTGTGACAGTTATTAGCTAAAGCATTTGTGCTTGCTACTCCTAAACTGTAGTTGTACTTGTTTTGTGGAAATCCATTTTTTGCACATATATTGTTAAAAAAAAAGGCCCTGCACTAGCCTACAAGTCGCTGGCCTGCTCAGATTGATCTCTTTGGGAGCTCCGCTGGGAATTATGTCACCAAGCTCTTTGTACAAACAGCCTTTTTCCCCCCAGCAGAAATGTTGAGTTGTAATAGTAGAAACACCGGTGTTGCTAATAACATTAACAATGTCTCGCTGACAGTGTGGCAGGGATCTGGCGCTGTGAAATATGAAGCAGGTTAATGGAATTCATTGTTAATTCTATTACCTACACCTGTTTTTGTGAAAAAAAGGCCTATAAGAATAATAAAGGTGTCATATTTCCCAGGTAGAGTGAAGGACATGTCAATCAACAGCAGTCTGTACACAGTCCTGAGAGGACATCTAATCAACAGAAATATGTGGAAACATCTGTGTGGGTGTACCACGGCTGTGCAGGGATTTTAAGACTTCCAGTTTCTCTCAGTATGTAAAAAAATAAAAAAGATCTGTTAACAGATCGTCACTGAAACAGACACTTATATTAGCAAATAATCACCATTATTTATATCTGAAACACAGAAATCCATTGAAATGTTACAAAATACACATGTATGTATGCTTACTTGCTGAGAGTTAGGTGAGAAGATTGACACCACCCTCGTCCTCAATAAAAATGAAGCTACAGCCAGGAGCCAGTTAGCTTAGCTTAATTAGCATTAAGGAATTGGGAGGAAACAATCTGCCTACAAGCACATGAAAATAGACCTTTTTCACAGCAGGCATTGACAGTGTCCCTGGAACTAGTTCACCTAAATGGAATGTAGCCGTCTTTTAAAACCAACAAGTACACCTGTGCTTTTATTGCTATGACAAAAAAATGGCTGCTGTGAAAGAAGGTCCATTAGTGAGCTTTATAGGTGCCAAAATGTGTCCCCCTGTTTTTAGTCTTTATGCTAAGCTACGCTAACCAGCTGCTGGCTGTAGATTCATATTTAACAGACAGATATTAGAGATAGCAGTTAAGCGTATTTTCCAAAAAAAAATGTTGAGCTATTCCCATATTGTAAAAATTTTGATTTTCATGTATTTTTTGTTCATAAAGCAAGTCGAGGTGCTATATAAAAACTGTAAAAGTATCAAAAGGCTTAATCTACAGAGAAATGCACACAGCCCGTATTCAGAACCAGTGTCTTTGAACAAGCCATCAGTACTTCTGTATGGTAGTGATGTCACAGCTATACTATATATAGGTAGAAGGTGCAGCTACAGTGCCGTACAGTCATTCCCCGGCTGCCTGAGTCTCAGAGAATGCAGATGTGGTGGACTCGGAAACACTGACCAATAAGAGCAGACTTGGCTTTTTCAGGCAGGGGGCTTAAAGAGACAGGTGCTAAAACGGAGCGTTTCAGACAGAGGGTGAATACAGGTATATTCAGACAGACAAAAATAATGTTTTTTTTTTTTTTTATATTAAAGCATGTAAACATGTTCTAGTAGAAGCCCAAAATACAAGTATGAACCCTGAAAATGAGCATAATATGGAACTTTTAAAGGGCCTTACGACTTCACATGTTGTACAAAATTGATGTTAGCATAAGAAATATATATTTCACACAAAGGGCTTGGTTAGCTGCATTTGGCTCCACTTCATTCCTGGTTCTGTTCTTATGAGCAAGAGCAACATCAGGGGTCATTCTCCTTTAACTGTTGCTGCATTTATAATTTAGTAGCTCCCAAATGACAAATGGGACATAATTTTTGACAAATGATGTCATAACCGGCCTTGATGTGAGGGGCTAACAGACTAAGGCTGGTCTGTAGGTAAAAGCTCAGAAGGCCATTAAAATTTCATAATATGAACAAAAAGGCAATTAAGATATCATTAAGAGGGTTAGCACCCAAAGGCTATACCTCAAGCCAATTACTGTGCCCTTCGATAGGCCTGCACCTAGCTGCTGCTTACAAACTGCACTTTGGAGACCGCAATAGAACTGAGTTGTGGCCCAATGACAAACTAGTAAATGGGAGGTATAGACCCTCTCAATATGTCAACAGGAATCCTTTGTTGTTTGAATTTAAGCACACAATCACTGCTCAGGAAAATTAGTCCAAGCCTGGTTTAAATGTACTCTTGGTGATCAGTACAGAAAGAAAACAACCTTATTAATTTCTGTGATGTTAGCTCATTGGCTCACTGAAGCCCCAGGGTCGTAAATGCTGGGGAAACTGTAAAAGGGAACAAAATAGGTCAATAAGCAAACAATGTAAATGTGGACAGAGTCAGTCCCTCTTATTGTTGCAATAATCAAAGTTGAGAAGAAAACAGATCAATACACAGAAAATGCAATTTCCTGTTAATATCTACCCCATTCCTGCTCGATTCAGCCATCTCAATGGGCTGTAAAGACAAATGTGCAAACAGTTGGGATGCAGTTGTGCAATAAAAGTACAATGTATTCACCCTTTAACCCCAAGTGAGTGGTCAGCCTCATCCGTACCATGTGGGCTCCTGTAATTGCTTCAGCCTTGCAAGTACAGTGGGATGTGAGGCGGTCGAGAGACCATGTACAAAATGGATGGCTATGCCCTCAGCCCAAAGTGACTGTGTGTGTGATCAGTGTCTGTCCCAGACAGCTGAAGGGTGACTCCTTGCCCTGATGGCCATTACTCAGTCTGATGGATGGAGAGATAGTGGAGGAAGTGGTGGGGAGAAACAGCAAGGGGTGGTAGGAAGGAAGGAGGGAGAGATTGGGCTCAAAGGAGGCAGTGGACAGTAGATTATGGCAGGAGGAGCAAGAGAGCGTGAGGGAACGCCAGTATGGATGGAGTAGTAGGGGCCTCTGGAGGTTAAGGTGTTAAAGTGAGATGAGGGGAGGTGGAGAAAAAGAAGGGTGGAGAGATGGTGATCTGGGATCTGGGCTTGACAGCTGTGAATGGCCCTGATAAGGAATGGAAGAGGAAGAAGAGGGGGAAGAGAAGAAGATGAAGCTGATGCTACTTTAGGTAATTGGTTTATTTTCACAGGGAGAATCCATCCCCATTTCTGTAAATACATCAGTAACTGTCAGTGAGATCATTTTCAACTCTTGCATCTTGGCACGATGCTAAAAAACATTTAAAAAAACAGTCCAGTATCATAGCTGGTGTCATTTAAAGCTATTGTTATACCATATATAAATACACTTGATTTGATTTCATTAAAAAGCAATGCAGAACACAAACCTTATACTATATAAACAAGCAAATACAGATGGCATGCACAATAAAACAAGTGCAAGCAGTGAGATACGATTGTTTATGGCAATTCAGTCACAAAATTAAATAAAATAATAATAATGACTTTATATGTATGGCACCTTTCATACAGGACATGCACCAGAAAGTGATTTACAATAAGGAAATTGCATTGCCTAGAATGAACATGAACACAGGGATAGAATGCCATAATGAATGGAAAATTAAACACGCTTAATAATAGTAAAAATAGGATGACAATAGAGTACATAGAATGCATAACATACGATGGAAAGTAAAACCCACTGACAAATAATAAAAAAAAAAAAAAAAATTAAAATCAGTGGCCATATTTGCTGCATCAGTGGTGATTTGAATTTTTAAGAGGAAAACTCAGGAAGTATTTTGCCCCGAGTGTACCCTTTACAATAGGCGCCAATGTCTCTGAGGCGATAAATAAACACAACAGAATCTATTTTTCCCAATGGACACAGTCTCACCACCGATCTGGATTACAACAAAATATCATTTTCCAGCTCCTTTAGAATGTCTTCACTAGGGTGTAACCTTGCTGTGGGTCTCATCTGGATTGGCCACAGCAGCGAGCGCTCTTTGGTGAAGCCCGTAAAAACCCTACTTAGATAATGGCACTTGAGACTGAGCTAGCAGTATCACAATGACTCAAATGCGTGGCTAACATCTTCACGACGTATTCAAACTAGCTCACCATTATCCTGTCCTTTCATGGTGGAAGTCTTAAAGTAACACTAACAAACTTTTCCCGCTTCGGTCCCCCTACAGGTTGGAAGCGGAATTGTCCATTACATTACATTGTCCAGTTCATTCGAACTACAGATCCACTACCCGATCTGGCAAACTTGCATAATGTAATGTAATAGACAATTCCGCTTCCAACCTGTAGGGGGACTGAAGCAACGAAAGTTCTTTAGTGTTGCTTTAAAACAGCAATGATTTATTCTTGCCACTTGGGGGCAGTAGAACAAGCTGTAAACTCTACAGTGACATATAACCTTATAAACTAAAAACAAAATGAGCTGTAAGATGCTAAAAGCGCTCCCTAGAGCTGCGGAGAACCGAAGAGTTGGGTGATAGTTTCTCTGCGAGTTCACTACTACAAGCAATTGCATTCACGTTAAAGACAGTTATTTGATCATTGTTAATTTAGAAGTATTGATAATTGCAGCTTTAAATGTGCTGCGGGATAGAGTGATGCAACTCTTTATGCAATTTATTTGTGATGCACTGAGTGTAAAAAGCTTAATTTTACATATGAACAGGGCAGCTGATGTCTAAATAAGAAGGAATAAAGCACCAGCATAGGTGATGGTTTTCCTGATGATGATGATGATGATGATGATGATGATGACGATTAATTAGCATTTGATAACATGAATAAACGGACATAACACCTCACGTGCCACATACTTTAACTACTGAAGATGACAACAGAGAAGATAGAGGAGGAGAGTAAAAATCATCACTAATGCAATCAACAAGAAATATGCAATTACATTATCATTAATATTATATAACTCCATGCAATTTAGTATACAATCACCATCCCCCTATGGCATACCCACACATCCCATAGACTGTCGAAGCCACAGTGCATGAGACATCCTGAGAAAAACACTTTTTTTCGTCCATGTGCTGTTAATACCGTCACTCTAAAAACAGCTCAATAAGCAATCTGTATCTGTCTCAGCTTGGCCCTTGGCTCTGATGTGCTCCGCTCGGGGTCTCTTTGGTTATGCAGTGATTGCCTCCTTCCCTGCCCTCCTCACTCGCTGCCTCTGAGCCTCGAAGCTTCGGCGTACACAAAACTGCATTTCTGAGTCTCCCCAGACAGTAGACCAATCTATGTGCTCATATTCATCTTAGCTGGAACTGATCTGTTCTGTCTAATGCACTGGCCTTTCCCCGGAGGTTAGGTGAGGCCCCCATCATCATATTCCTCCCACTCTCTCTTTCTCTCTCTCTCTGCTTCTCGCTCTATAAGAAAATGAAAGATTTAATCCAGTGAAGACGGCACGGACAAATATATTGGTCGATATTCGTCTAGGTATACTGTACACGCGGCCTTTAAAGTGACTTGTGCCTGCCGCTTGGGATTGATTGACAGTGGGACAGGGAGGTCCCCCTTATTGTCAGAGTGAGGGGAAATGCTTGAAAGATTCAGACTGGGGGATTGGTCTCTATCAAATCCCTTTTAAAAAATGGATGATTCGTCTAAATGACTCAAGAGGCCATCTGCCCCATCCCAAACCCCCCCCATCAGAAAATAGATGTTTATGTTCAATATCCTTGCTTCTTCTCCCCCTCTCCAACCCTATTCATCCCCCACCCCAGCCTCATTCAATTCTGAAATTGTTTTGTTATGTGGTTGGCATAATAACGTATGATCGATCTCTAGTGTGTGTGTGTGTGTGTGTGTGTGTGTGTGTGTGTGTGTGTGTGTGTTTGGCTATGAGGCCTCAAGGCTTTCCATATAATATCTGCTAAGCACTCCATCTTAGCTGGAAGACAAGAAGATAGAACAATAACTATAACCTAATACTATTGCTGCTGTGATAATTGAAGGATTCATGGTCTAATGGATGTGCAAACTAAAGCAGTGATAGGGCATTTAAGTTAGCAGTAGGTTTTGTTGTGTGTGTTTTCAGTATTCAGAGCATCCGCTAAAATACAAATGCCTTTAGCTTCAAATCGCTATGCTGAATGTTTTCACTTTCCTTTGGGCTTTTTTGAATGTTTGAGCACATCTTTGTTTATTCAAGCAGTGTTGCATTCAAAGTTCGTGACATTGGATTGGTTCTGCAAGAATGTTCAATATGTAATGCTGTATATCCCCAAACCTCATAATCACCAAGGTACAGCTTGCTTCTTTGCTGTATTAAAGTCTCAAAACTCCTGGCAGTCAATTAGGGGCCCTTGTGTGTGTCAACGAAGCAAGGAGAGTTTGCTTGCTGATATTATGGCTAATTAGCTCAACTCAGCTCCCCCAAGACGGAGAGGGAGACACCAAAGTATTGTTGTAGTTTCACTGGCTTTCCAGGCGGAATCTCTTAAGTCCTTAATGCATAATCCTCTCCTCAACGTTTCTTCAACTGAAAAAGTGGAGATTGTTGGTTCTGTTGAGATTTGGATGTCTTTTTTGGAGACAGAGGAAAGCTTGAGATAATTTAAATTCAATAGTTTCCTGGCACACTTTATCTGTTCCAGGATTTGTAAGAAGCAGTAAATACAGAAGGCCCGAATTTAGCTTTGAATTTCCTGGAGCTGTCATTGGTATATTGAAAGGTCTGTCAGTTGCCGTGCTGGCTTCATAAACCCAGTCAGTGCGTTTAAGTATACTGACTATTGTTGGATATCTACAGGGGAAGTGGTTTCTTAGACATTATGTCAATGAGAAACCTTGTTTCCTTAAAAGACACTAGGTTAACACAGCTACATTCCTGTTAGAAAAATATGATTTACTTAATGGTGCCTCTATCATTCCCACTACCACTGATTTTGGTGAAACAATAAGGTACACAAAAAAGTAGGTAGTTAATGATTAATGAATGAGGAACGAATGAGCAATGAATGAGTAACGAATGGTTAGTTAATGATTAGTTACTGATTGACTGTGATTCAAGCACTAATGATTATTTACTGTTTTTCAGACTGGTAGTTACTGTTATTTGAATGAGTAATGAATGGTTAGTTAATAATTGGTTACTGATTGACTGTTATTCAAGCAGTACTAATTAGTTACTGTTTTTCAGACTGGTAGTTACTGTTTTTTTGAATGAGTATCGAATGGTTAGTTAATGATTAGTTACTGATTGACTGTGATTCAAGCACTAATGATTAGTTACTGTTTTTCAGACTGGTAGTTACTGTTTTTTGAATGAGTAATGAATGGTTAGTTAATGATTAGTCACTGCTGAACCCTGCTGCGTCCTGCTACGTCCAGCTATGCTCTGCTGTGCCACGCTACATCCTGTAATGCGCTGCAGTGCCCTGCCATGACATGAACCACTACAACTACCAATGTAGTCACTGTGTGTGTGTTACTGTATTAATGAGTCATTAGGACATTTGTTCATGGTATTTATAGAAATAAAAATAATAGACATGAGACAGGATGATTCTCATAATATATTTTAATAATGATATTCACAAAACATTTACATTGACAAACAAGGTATATTCTGTAGCACTGACATTGTTGGAGGCTTAAAAGCAATTGTATGCTGCTGCAGGGCATGCTTTAATCCTGCCACTCTGGGTTTTGTGCGCTGTTGAGCGGTAGTTAAAGACAAAATAAGGATTGATCCTTAGTTAGCTGCTACTTATTAACAAATGATTACCTAACCATTATTTACCATTACTGAAGCATTGTGCGTACCTGCAAATAAAGTGATGCATCATACTGAGTGGTTAACCATTAACGAATGATAAGTTAAGCATTCACCACCATTAGTTAAGCATTGTGCATACCTGGCGATAAAGTGATACGTCATCCTGAGTGGTTAATCATTAACGAATGATTAGTTAAGCATTCACCACTATTAGTTAAGCATTGTGCGTACCTGGAGATAAAGTGATACGTCATGCTGAGTGGTTAATCATTAATGAATGATTAGTTAAGCATTCACTACCATTCGTACTGAGTGGTGGTTAGTCGTTAACGAATAATTAGGGCCCGAGCGCCAACAGCGGCTAAGGCCCTATTGAAGCTGAAGGAATTATTTTCCCGGCAAATGAATTGCCTTTTTGAGGGGCTTAACATATTCAAAAACTCACCAAAATTGGCGGTCGCATCAAGTCTGGTGAAACTTTGCGTATTTTAAGGGTTTCGGGAATAGGCGCGCAAAAATGGCTCGCTAGCGCCCCCTACAAAGTTAAAAGAATTGAGCCCCTGCAGTGCGTTTAACGTAGACTCACGAAAGTTGATACACATATGTAACATGTCAAGATGTACAAAAAACGTCATTCGAGCCATACCCTAAACCCAACAGGAAGCCCGCAATTTTGATTTCAAAGTTCAAAATTAGTGTGATTTTTCCCATTTCCACATGTCGTACTTCAAAGAACTTCTCCTAGAGATTTCATCCGATCAACTTCAAATTCAGTCTGTGCCATCTTAAGACGTTAAAGATGAAAAGTTGTTAAAAGAAAAACTTTTCGTCATAGGGCGTGGCCGTGGCGGGGCGGCCATTTTGTGCGTTTTGCCATCAAAACAGGAAGTGGGTGTAACTCGAGTGTACATTGTCCAATTGGCTCGAAACTTTTCAGGATTCATAACAGTCCAACCCTGAGGACAAATAAAGGCTGATATTTACTTAAAGTCATAGCGCCCCCTAGTGGCAACAGGAAGTAGGCCTAAAAGTCAAGGTGCTATACTTTAACGAACTCCTCCTACAGATTTCATCCGGTGGACTTCAAATTTGGTCTGTACCATCTCAACACCTTAAAGATGAAAAGTTATTAAAAGAAAAACTTTTCATCAAACAGTGTGGGCGTGGCGGCCATTTTGAGTGTTTAGCGATGAACAAAGAAATTGTTGTAACTTGAGTGTACGTTGTCGTATCTGCCCGAAATTTCTCATGATTGACAAGGGTCCAGGTTTGAGGACATCTACAGGCCAATATTTACTTTTGGTAATAGCGCCCCCTGCTGGCAACAGGAAATGCGCCTTATATGACAAACATCATCCGATTTACATGAAACTTATTATGTGTGGTCGACATGTGATACTGTGCCGCCCCCTATACTTTAACCACGGCTTACTCAGGCCACGCCCCCTTTCATAACATTTGAACCGTTTAAGGTAGAGTCTTGTGTGAGGTGTCATTGAACTCAGCAGAGAGTTCCTTCTTCATTGGTGATGGTTTGCTTAAGCCACGCCCCCTTTCATAACATTTGAACATTTGAACCGTTTAAGGTAGACCCTTGTGTGAGGTATCATTGAACTCAGCAGAGACTTCCTTCTTCATTGGTGATGGTTTGGCCTGCCTCCTATGTTTAAGTTACGCCCCCTTTCATAAATGCTGACCCATCTAAGATAGAGTCTTGTGTAAGGTATCATTGAACTCAGAAGAGCGTTCCTTTTTAATTGGTGATGATTTGACCCGCCCCCTATAACTTAGCCACGCCTCTTTTCACAGCTAATGAACTGTATGACGTAGAGTCTTGTGTGAGGTATCGTTGAACTCAGCAGGGAGTTCCCTTTTCATTGGTGACGATTTGCAGTGTCTGAGTGCCGCGCAAATGCACGGTCGCAAGGAGCGGCGTCTGCCAGTAACCCCGGCACGCACAGAGGCGCGAGGGCCCGTCCTTCACTGCTTGCAGCTTTAATTGGTTAAGCATTCACTACCATTAGTACTGAGTGGTGGTTAATCATTAATGAATGATTAGTTAAGCATTCACTACCATTAGTTAAGCATTTTGCATACCTGGAGATAAAGTGATACGTTATACTGAGTGGTTAATCATTAACGAATGATTAGTTAAGCATTCACTACCATTGGTACTGAGTGGCATTCAGAATGCTTAACTAATCATTAACGAATGATTAGTTAAGCATTCACTATCATTAGTACTGAGTGGTGCTTAGTCATTAACGAATGATTAGTTAAGCATTCACTATCATTAGTACTGAGTGGTGGTTAATCATTAATGTTCGTTAATCATGAATTGTTAATGATTAACCACTCAGTATGATGCATCACTTTATTTGCAGGTACGCACAATGCTTCAGTAATGGTAAATAATGGTTAGGTAATCATTTGTTAATAAGTAGCAGCTAACTAAGGATCAATCCTTCTTTGGTCTTTAACTACTGCTCAACAGCGTACGAAACCCAGGATGGCAGGATTAAAGCATGCCCTGCAGCAGCATACAATTGCTTTTCAGCCTTTACCATTCGTTACTCATTCAAAAAACAGTAACTACCAGTCTGTTTAACAGTAACTAATCATTAGTGCTTGAATCACAGTAAATCAGTAACTAATCATCAACGAACCATTCGTTACTCATTCAAAAAACAGTAACTACCAGTCTGAAAAACAGTAACTAATCATTAATTCAATTCAATTCAATTCAATTTTATTTATAGTATCAAATCATAACAAGAGTTATCTCAAGACACTTTACAGATAGAGTAGGTCTAGACCACACTCTATAGTTTACAAAGCCCCAACAATTCCACTAATTCCCCCAAGAGCAAGCATTTAGTGCGACAATGGCGAGGAAAAACTCCCTTTTAGGAAGAAACCTCGGCAGACCCAGGCTCTTGGTAGGCGGTGTCTGACGGTGCCGGTTGGGGATGTGATGAACAGTGGCAATAATAGTCACAATAAAGATAATGGAACAGTGACTACAATGGTAGTTGTAGTAGTTCTTGTCATAGCAGGGCACTGCAGGAACTGAACTGAATGACAAAAGCTGTCATCTCTGCACTGTCAGACCAAACACTCTCACCAACAAGAATGTCTTCAAGCTGCAGTGTCATATATCACTAAATGGGTTTGTTATTTTAATTGACTTTTTAATGTATCTCAAATGTGCCAATCTTGGTTTCAAAAATGTAGTAGAGCGTAGTGAAGAAATGTGATAATCCACCAACAGGACGTGAACAGGGGTTTTACAGTAATGGGGTTATTGCACTACATGTAAACAGGTTATTCAATTCCCTGCCTTAACCTGATTTCTCCCACTTGGTTTTGTGTTTTTGTGTTTGTTCTTCAGTCTCCATCTGAATTACATTCATATTGGACAATTATTGATTTATGTCCTATGCCAACATTCAGCGCCACTGAGGAAAGCAGTGTGATGTGCATTGCACAGCAACAAGAAAGTGAGTTGGAATAGGGGTTGTGCATGGGCACCATCGGTGCCAGGGGTCAAAGTTTGTCTTGTCTTAGTGTGGTCAATTTCAGCTTTTAGTATATTTAACCCTGCAAACAATCTTTCCTTAATCTTAACCAAGCAATTCTAGTTGCTTGGATTTGGATTTGGATTTGACTTTACCTTTACCATACTGTCGTTGCCATGCTAATACTGTAGGGGTTATTGATTGGAAAAAATTGGCAGAGACCATTCAACAAGATTTAGAATGAGCAGCCATGCTAGCAGCTCTATGCGTTGCTCCAGATTTCTGGTGTGAGACAATCAAAGATGGCTTACAACAATAGTCTTCACATTTGATGCATTTCAGAGTTAATACATTTGCGAAGACTGACAACAGTCTTTCTCATAATCTCTCTGTTCACGTCTATATTAGAGACAGCCAATTAGTAGAGATTAGTGGCAGACAGTGAGTAAACTTTGTTTAAGAATAAAGCCAAGAGATGGCTTTGGGATCCAAAGTCGCTCTGTTTACTGCCAGCCACTTTCCTTTTTTGATTTCGATACGCTCTCTCCTTATCAAAACAACACTGCAGGAGAAAGTATGATCGAAGAATGCTCCAGTCTTCTCTCTTGGTGCATCTGATAAAGAGAGCCAGAAGAGAAAATCGAGGGATTCGTGAATTGATATTGAAAATCATTATTCTCACAGGATAGCTACAGTCGCACAGGATTTCTGGAGACTAAATGCTAAATGTGTCATCTGCAATATCAACCCAAAGGCTCCACATTTTCTGTCTAGGCTGATATCAGACCAGTGCTCGTGCAAATGGCCTCAGTGGGGCTCAGAGAGGGGAGCGAGAGATGGATGTAGAAAGAAAAAAAAAGGATCTCACTTTGAAAGGGTGAGCAGAAAATGATGAAACGGGGCTGACACACTGTAGTTTTGGTTGGCTGAGTGGGATGAAGGCAGGGTAAGGGATAGAGTACAAAAACACAGGTAGACAGAGCGCTATTATGTGAGGGAAGGATAAGGAAGTAAACACAAAAGCGCACACACTCGGCGACTATAATAACAACTCTGAGGTAGGGATGGTATCGAGGACGCGAGTAGGCATCGTTTCTAATTAAACACTCAATTACCACACCACGCACACACTATTCTGCACTGCTGGTGTGGCCACTAACAAACCACAGCAATCACTTTTTTCCGTTCAGTGCTCCCTGCTCCTTCTCAACACGGTGTGAGTGGACACACCTCCGCATGCCTGAGCGTGTGTGTGTGTGTGTGTGTGTGTGTGTGTGTGTGTGTGTGTGTGTGTGATTACCACAACAGTAACAATCAACAAGAGGGCAATCCATCAGATGTCAGTCCTGCTGTGAAGTTTTAATTAATTACATGGAGGGAGACAAGGTCAACGCTGCACACCACAGTGGACTGCTAGCCTTTCCTCTCAACAGGGGATCAATAGGGCTTTACACGCGCCTGTACACTCCTATACGGAGAGTTATTAAGGAAGTGGGACCAGGCCTATTGTGTGTCCAGCAGCCTTGTCAGAGTGAACGGGCGTAAAGAATGTCGGCGTGGTTTAAGTTCATAGTAGGGGAGATAGTGAATGGGACTTAATAGAGCTAATGGATCTGGGAAGGTGGGAGTGTTGAAGAGGAAACAGACAGGAGAAGGAGAGGTACAAGAGGTTAGCTAATGTAGTGTGACACACGCAGTCAGGCAGTTTGTTTTGGGGCGAGTCGCTAGGATTTCACTCCATTGCCAGCATACAGTATGCTTGCTTCTTCTTTTTTTTTTTTTTTTTTTTTTTTCCTACACAACATTTAGTGTAGAAAGTGTAAAAAAATAAATAAATAAAATAGTTGTTTAGTAGTGATGTGACACGATCTCATCCCACGAGATCTCGTCAAGGTAAAAAATGTCTCGCGATATCGGTCATAGGTGCAGATCAGCAGCCAGTCGAGGGAGTCTAACCTGGTTGGTCTTATAATACATCTGGCTTTAAGGATGAGTCTGGGTTGGACCTCTACATTAGCATAGAAGATCCCCTGCCCTAAAGTTGACTCTGAGTTCACTTTTGCTGAGCGGTAGTGGAGTTGCAGTTCTAAAAGGCTGCCTGTAAAACCCAGCGTTAGAACGTTAGAGGGTACGGCTGCTCTCTCAATGGACAAAGCGACGCCATTCACGGAGACCAGTAAAGTCTATTAGAAGCACTTTTCCGGTGATGGCTTAGCGTTACTGCTCAGCCTCCAACTGAGCTTGAAGACGTAGATGTGCCGTGAGCAACCTGTCTGAAAGTTGTAAGTCTTCTGGTAGCTGTGCCAAGAGAAATCTCATCATTCCCAATCGTGCAGAGACAGAGATCGTAGGTATATGTAAGGAGATAACATGGACACAGGCTAATTATTGCTAACTAAAATGCTAGTTAACATTAGTAATTAAACTTAAACAGCTAATGTAAGTCGAAACTGCCTGAGAGCTTCTCCTGTACTATACGGTAATTCCTCTACTATGCGACAGTAAGTCGCGTGGTTATGACACAATCGTTAGCCTATTTTTACATATACGCCTGCTACGGAGCCATAACGTGAGCTACAAGGTAATGGAGCCTTTTATACATTGTTGTGTTTCTTTAGAAATAAACAATGGACAAATAGAGTCTTTAAACGCTTCAGATGTAAAGTTATTCGCTGTCAAAGTGACGTCAAAATGAATGGCAGTCAATGGAAGGGCAGGTGATGGCTTGTTAGCATCAAAATGTCTCCACAGGAGGTAAGCTTTGCGGATGCTTGCTTACCCCCTTGTACAAGAGCAGCCTACTCCCTTGTTTACTGCTGCAATGAAACGCTTGGTTATGTTGTACCTTGGTTCTCCGAGTAAAGACAATTTTTCATAGTCATATTTCTTAACTACAGTTTTCTTAAATATAGTGTTAAAATTTCGTCTCGTCTCGTTCTCGTGGACCCAATGTCGTGTCTCCTCTCATGAGTGTCTCGTCACACCCCTATTGTTTAGCATTTGTTCCCAGGCTGTGTGTCATTACAAAAGAGCACAACACTGTTCGGCAAAAGGTCTGGTCGACACTTCCCCGGTTCGTGCCCCTACCGTCCACATCAGTCAACCCGGGCGGATCGTTAAGCGAAAATGAAGCACGCCAAAGAGGGATTAAGACCTTCACTTTATTATGAAGTGCAAAGGTGTGAAAACACTGGAGGCACTGTACAACAGCGAGCATCGCAGGGACCAAGTGAGAGTGGAGAGCGAGAAGAATTGGGAGTGAGGGAAGCAGGTTTGAAGGGGCGATGCATTATTCATCACGGTAAAGCACCCAGCTCATTGATTTAATGGAAATACGATTCTTATCTTTAGATCTCTCAAGACAAAGGCCTTATTTCTCACCATATGTCACTGTCTGATTGGATAATGCTCTGACGGAGAGACAGAGACAGTAAATGTCATCCCACTGTATACGGTGCTGGCCTATAATGGGATAGCTACCTTCTGGTTGTAAAGTCTACTTCATGACCACTTCAGAGTGTTTTTGTGTAACTTTATCTCCTCTTGCAAAAGAAGTTAAAGTTAATTATTCACAGCACATACTGATACCATTTGTTAGTCTGCATTGTAGTCCAATTCATTTATATATATATATATATATATATATATATATATATATATATATATATATATATATATTTTTTTTTTATTTTTTATTTTTTTTTATTTTTATTTTTATTTTTTTTGTTCTTTTTTTATTTTTTTTTCAGGATTCATTGTGTTTAAAAAAAATGTACATACAGTCAGTGGTGGAATGTAACTAAAGGTTTGATATTTTCCAGTTTTCAAAATGTGAGGATTTTTCTGCATTGAGTACTTATATTTTTAATACTTTTAGTACATGTTTCTGATTATACTTACATACTTTGACTTAAGTAACATTTTCAATGCAGGACTTTTACTTGTAAAAAAAGTATTCTTACAGTGTGGTATTAGTACTTTTACTGTGCTCATATTATTCTTTTTGGCTTTTCCCCTTTCCTTTATTGTGTTATATATCTTTTTTGTGCATGTTATAGGTTTACAAAGTGATAAAGCCCAAAGTCCACCCCAAAGGGACTTACCATCTCCAACAGAAAACACTGTTCACAAACTGCTCCAAACAGCTCTATTGTAGTCCAGCCTTTACTTCAGAGACAAACGTGGTCACTTTGTAACACACGTTATAATGCTCGCCTAGCTGCTAGCGTGGCACACCCTCATACTCTGCTTCTGACTGGCTAGTAGTGCTTACCTAGCTACTGAGCATGTGCGACTCCCAACAAAGATGGTACAGAAGTGAGAAGCCTCACTCGGTAGCTAAAACAGAGAGATCAACACACAGGGTGAAAAGAGGAGCTGCAGCAATGTGCAGTACAACAAAAATATGGTGTTTTTTGAATATTAAACCATATAAACCTATTCTGGTTATGAACCTGAAACTGAGCATAATATGAGCACTTTAAGTAAAGGATCTGAATATTTCTTCCACCACTGCATACAATTTTCAATGATTTGTTGAAATTTCAGCCATTAAAAACAAATGAAAATATTCAGCCAGTCAGTCCTTTGTAAGTGTAGGCGTTGTACTGTACTGACAGCTCAAATTGGTATAATTTAAACCAATACCAGATCTTACTGTTTTGCATGAGTGCAGTTGTGAAAGAAGCCACCTGGGCTGTTTTGAAGGGTTTTCAATCAACATTTCTTAGAATAGAGTAAGCTAGCGTTAGAGTAAGTATGAAGCTTGTTTTAGAACAGGGCTTTTCAAAGTCTGATATTCCGCCAAGGCCAAATGCCCTATCTTGCAATGTAATTTAAAGTTTACAAAATATGTAGTGTGCCTGCCTCGTGATTCGGATCCACTCCAAAATGTAATGGGTATTTCCTTGTCCCATGCTACACCCTTCCACCAAGTTTCATGAAAATCGAGTCCGTTGTTTTTCCGTAATCCTGCTGACAAATACACAAACAAACCAAACCGAAAACATAGCCTCCTTGGTGGAGGTAATAATAATGGTTTCGGGATTGAAACAAGTAGTATGAAGTTGCCATGGAGTCAATCAATTTGAGGCCTGTTTTTAGCCTATATTTGTTTACATTTTGACAATATGGAACATATAAAAGCATGCCAAATTAGCTATTAGCAGTTCCTGTTTGCAAGATACCCATGGATGTACAGACACTTATCACTGGATTACCTTTGATGCTGAAGAAAACATAAAAAACATGATAAGTCTCAAGCAAGTTCTGTAGTTATAAGGAGTGTCTTTTTTTTTATGATTTCTAAGCGGATTTATGAACGTTCACTCATTGGAGATAATGATATCCTCAGAAAGTGCAAGTCACACTAAATGTAAACATATGTGATTCATGTATCTGTGTCCAGATTGACTCCAAGAAGGAGATGGATCTTTGACGCTAATTGTGACAATCCATTACCCTGAAAATCCAGAGTTCTCGCAAGAGCACAATTTGAATTTGCTCAGCGAGTGACTCTGGCATTGAGTAATGATGCTCATTAACTATGCCCTTGTAGCTGAGCTGCACCAATCACATCGGTGTATCTGATATAGGCGGGCCAGAGGTGAGCTAAACTGATTTTTCAGTTAGACAGTTTAATCTTCCAGTTAGCTCCGCTGGTAGTTAAGCGTATGGGGCTCTGGATACGTCACCCTGTGTATTGTTGTGATTGGTCGTAGTGTTATCCAATTGCGTGCAGTGAGATTTTCAAATGCATGCTTGGTGCCGCCCCTCCAGCATTTTCATTACTCAATGCCAGACCCTTAATCTTTCGGATTTGGGTCTGGATTTCCAGGCTAACAATCCAGGGTGATAAGGGTTTTGTACCTTAATTGCCTCAATGAGCCGTGTTGCAGTCACTTCTCCAACTGCTGACTGTGTCGACTGTGTTACGACCGGCTCACAGGCCACAACAAAAGACAGAGATGCACAGTCAAATTGACTGTGTTTATGTAGCGCATTTCTAAAGACTATAACGACTACTCAAAGCGCTTTAACATAGTACAGGAACCATTCACCACTCACACACAGCCAAGGCTGCCGTACAAGGTGCCACTTACTCATCCGATAAACATTCACACACATTTACACTCCGATGGCGCAGCATCGGGAGTAATTCGGGGTTCAGTGTCTTTCCCAAGGACACTTCAACAGGGGACTGCAGGGCCAGAGATCGAACCACCTACCTTCCGACTGGTAGACGACCACTCTTACCACCTGAGCCACAGCCACCCCAACTTAATAATAATGAAGTGGCATTTATTAAATAATAGTGCAAACAGAAAGGCGATTGAGGTGTGGTTGTCAGGATCAGTGATGTATGTGAGTGTATGGATGCAGTGAACAATACCTGGTGCATGCTATCAGTAGCTAACAAAGGAAAACTAAACAGAATGAAATCATGATGGTGCTCGGGCAAGGGAATGCTGCACCCTGGTCTCGGGGCAGGCGGGGTAAAATAGCCTGGGAGGTCTGGCCAGGTGCTCCCAGTAGTCTCGGCATCGCCTCAGCCACAAACCTGCTAGTTCACAAGACAAGACAACAGTACACATCCACGACAACAGGCTCAGGGCCGTCACAACTGTCAATAGTCCACGCTACAATAACTAAACCCCTGTTGTTTTTACAAAACCGACATGCACCTGTCGCTCTCACCTCATGCAGTATCTTTGATTCACATCTCTCCCTCTGCGCCCCCTGGGGGAAGCGTACCTCAAAGTTTAAAAAACCCTGTTTTAAATGGAAAGAAAGCCAACATGTCACTGTGCTGTGTCAAATGTAAGTATTGCATGAGAGAACACCTTGGACAGTTTAGGCCAGGTCCCGGATATGTCCGTATTGGGAAATAAGAACGCATGTCGGTTTAAGCGGTTTATTTCAGCATGAAGTTTTTGAACATGAGGGATTATATTCTGTAACGATGGGTATGGGGGAAAGTGTATTTCGTCTGTTTCAATATTGACTGATCCAGTGCGATGTTTGGCTCCAGGGGGCTTAGCTAGTCTGAAATGCACTAAAGCGAGAAGAGCCAGGGGGGGGATGCTCAAGTGCCTGTCTATTTATTGCAGACACACACGCACACACACACACACACACACACAGGATGCACCTCATCTCTCTTTCCTCCAAAAGCATACACATAAACCGGGCACTCACACTCATCACCAGTCATACACTCACACTAGCTCGCTGAGGCAAATCAAACCTACTGTATATCTCAGTGGAGTGAATTTCTTAACCCCTTTTAGGCCTGCAGTGGAGAAATACCTCAATCCTTCCCTTCTTCCCTTCACATAGCCCCAAGGCTTTCACGAAACAAGGCTTAACCCCTCCACAACGAAACACACTTAACTCTGATTCCAATATCACTTTTTTTTTCTTCCTCTGGTTACGCAACATGGCTCAAGGCGGCCGCTGCAAAAGCAATGGGCTTCTTTTGATTCTTCCATGGGTTCATCCTCGGGTGGGTGTAATTCTCTGGGTGGCACTGACTTCTGAAAGTGGCGTAAAAGGCGAAGCTGTAGGTGGAGCATAAATGAAAAACGGTGAGCTCAGGGTATATCAAGTTGGTGGTTAGATTCCGAGGCACAGGACTGCTGATTTGTAGTCTGAATAGACG
Organism: Sander lucioperca; assembly: GCF_008315115.2. Classification (NCBI taxonomy): domain Eukaryota; kingdom Metazoa; phylum Chordata; class Actinopteri; order Perciformes; family Percidae; genus Sander; species Sander lucioperca. The sequence goes on along the minus strand of NC_050176.1, from coordinate 1,629,911 downwards.
GAGGTGAAAATCACCACGGTGTTCTTCAGACACAGCTCGGACTGCAGATATGGAGACTTTGAAAACCGTATTGTAACATGGACACAGGCATCATCAGATAAGCAATCAACCTAAGAACACGATTAAAAACGCCAGCTCCTTCTCGGCTGTTTAAAAATGAAAAAGTCTCGGCAGAATATAACAATTGGATACAATCTCAGTGAAAGACTGAAATTGGCAAAATGAGAGGTTTGGTGCAATCATCTGCTGCCATGAAAGGTTAGAGGAGTATGTGCGCGGGTCAGCGGTACATGACAGAACCTGCTGTTATCAGGTATTATACAAAGGTCATTTCAGCCTGGTAATCTCACTGGTTAACGACACACTTCAATGGTTTTGATAACTCCTGATCTTTTTTATTCTCACCAACTGTGAGATTAACAGATTCTTTCACTTTCTCCTGCTCTCAGGAGTATTTCAACGAGGCTCTGCTCGAGACAAAATGTCAGTCCAGTTCAAAGAGTTTGAAAGAGGCGTGTGCAAGAGTTGAGACCATCTTTGCAAGAAAAACATCAATATGTTGTTGTTTGTAATTTCTAATATCACCTATGTTTATTTCCCATGACAAGGAATGATAGTGGCTGTGTAAATTATGACTCTTTCCAATAAGTCCTTTGAATTATATTACCACATTTGTTGGTTGTAAACTTTTAGAAAGGCACTTTCTAATCTGACGCCCCTCTTGGCAGGGCACAGTGTTGTAGTCGAGTCACCAACTGTCAAGTCCGAGTCGAGTCTCGAGTCCCCAGTGTTTGAGTCCGAGTCCAAGTCCGACTCACCAAAGAAGAGTCTGAGTCGAGTCACCATTACCTGAGTTCGAGTCCAAGTCGAGTCATCAAGGTTGAGTCTGTGTTGAATTCCAAGACTGCCTACATTTCGCCACTCTGGCACCTTTAAAGAGCTGATATACTAATAGAAGAGGGTCTACATTAAACAAAAATTGACACTACTATCACGATTGCAAAGGGAGTTTATTTACTGACTTTTTACTTCCAAACAACATTTAGCGGTGCTCTTTCCAGCAGTAAAATCCGTGTAGGCGAACTTCACGATCCGGGGCGCATCTCTCTGCATTTTCCAAATGTGAAATGTGAATGTGAATGTAGGGAGCCCGTGAATCATACACTACAGTTGCATATATCAATATCAATTCCTTTGTTACAAGAGTAGTGAAAGGAAGAGCAAGAATGCAGCGTTAAGTGAGTGACGTCAGTGAGTGTGTTGTCAAGCAAGGAGAGGGAGCGGTAGCGGTGTCCGACTGGTGGCTGGGAGGAAAAAGCAAGAGAAAAAAAGAGATCCCAAAGACGATGTAAAGTGAGTTAACAGTTAACAATAAACAAGAAGCTTCTCAAGACATGGTGGCTTCATCTTTTGTTAATACTGTCGGTGAAGTAAAGGGGGTTACCCCCAAAAGAACATCAGCCCTGGATGGAACGTCTCCCCAGCTGCTTCCCGGCCGGTCTTGGAGCCCGAAACAGGAAAAGTGTAGCATCTAATATCAATGTTTTTATAACCTATTTAGTCAGAAACTTCATCCAACGTCTGAATGCTCAAGTCCGATTTTATATATCCTTGAGTCCGAGTCCAAGTACAAGTCATCAGTCCGCGAGTCCAAGTCAAGTCACGAGTCCAGAGAATAGATTCTCAAGTCGGATTCGAGTCCAGAGAATAGAGACTTGAGTTGGACTCAAGTCCGAGTCCAGGACTCGAGTACTCCATCACTGGCATGGCGACATCATTTGTCTCTCAATATGGCCTATATTATTTTTCAATATGCATATATACATGACTGCATTCCTTTTACATTCCGCTTACATTTATTTTAATGCATTTGCAATACTGTCTACACATTACTTCAATCATGTTTTTTTTTTTTATTATTTAGGATTTATATCTTAACTTGCACTTTTGCAAATTTTTGGATTTTGATTGATTTTAGATTCAGATACTTGTGTGCCTTTCTACCTTTGTATATAGGTATTCAACGTATTCTCATGAACAGCCTTGTATGATATTGTATGAAAATGTTTGCACACCAATTGTTGTTGTATGATATCCTACAACATTAGGCGACCGCCGTCTGGTCACGTGACACCAGCTATAGAGCTCCATGAGCTCTCAGTTGTATCGGCGGCTGTTGATAGTAGGGCTGTACCGAATACCAGTTTTTGAGCTTCAAAGCTTCGGTGCTTTTCAACGAATATTCAAAGCTTCAGCAGCGGAGGGGGGAAATCAACATTTCCGAACGCACTTGAAGGCAGCTTTTGGAAAAAGAGAAAATAAAAGGTGACGAAGCGAGAGATGAAGCGACTGCTATACTGCAGGTCACCTGTTGTTACACAACATCCTGGGCAGTTCAGTGCTTGCGTTTCGTTTTTTTTACCATCATAGTGTTTAGACATTTTTACACTAACGTTACGGGACTCGCATGTCGCGACTGCCGAGTCTGATAGCCGGTTAACGTTACATGACTGTCCACAGCAGGTTGACCTCAAGTTGCTTTTCTCCAAAAGTTGAATCGGACTTAACTTTTTGCCACAGGCATTCAAAACAAACCTGCCCAAGACCTGCGTTTTTACCGAACTGTCTGACGAGTGACGACAGACGCAGTGTGTATGAATGAATGCTCAGCCAGTTGGTATTATGCACTGCTGTGCTATCTTTACCTTTCATTAAATCACTTGAAAACAACACCAGGCTGCTACAGTATAACCATACAGACCTCTACACATATCAGACTGCCAGACTGCTCATCATTTCTCTGTTCTAGTCTGAGATGGATGACATAGATTAATTAGCCAGCGGCTAGCGGACATTTAACTAGCAGCTTAATCCCCACAAAACATGCACGTTTTAAAAAACAACAAATATTTGAATCCCAAAATTGAAATCGAATACCTACCCATCGCAAGAATATTTGAATATTCGGATCCAACTGCAGTTGGTAGTTGAGTTTAGCCAACAATAGGTCACTGGAAGTCGGCTACAGAGCACCGCCAGATGACGGTCCTTTCAGGGGCCGTGATAGATGAGTTTAGATTGTTGGAGGGTGCCTCAGGCCTTAGATTTCTATTGCCAATCACTGCTTCTGTTAATGTGGTGCACATGACAAATAAACCCCTTGAACCTTGTCACTGATGTAAACATATGTCGCTTCGCTGAAGCACCATATGCTTCTGACATTTTCCTTTGGGGAATAGCATCCTCTTTGATGCATGGTGCAAAGCTGGAGGTGGCGTAACGGTGCAAAACCTCGTAGGAAGGAGGTCAGGGAGGATGGATGGGTCGACAAAGCAGCATGAGTAGGACACAGGAGACTGCTGTTTTATAACCCTTACCCTCTTTTTTACCATTACAAGATCTTTAAGTAACCAAGTAAGCAAATTGATGTGCCTCAACGCAGCCAAAGCAGAGTGGAGAAGTCACACTCACATCAGATGGTATTTAACCCTCGTGTTGTCATCAACTTGTTGTCCTTAGGGATCAAAATTTAAAATGAAACTTTTTTGACACTTTTTGCAGCTTTTTCCGATGTTTCTAACACTTTTTTTTTATTCATGGTCAATAAACCTAATTTATATGACATTATATCTAATTTTTTTAGTTGAAAAAAGCAGAAATTATTTTGACTAATAGTTAAGATCAGGTGATATTGACTGGATCACAGACTGGCTTATTTTACCAATAAAATATTTTTTTCAAATTCTATAAAATTGAATAAAACTCTCAAAGTTCAATTAAAGTAATAATTAATTTCACCTGCGAAGCAAATCCATGCATCCATGTTATCTTTGGGCAATTTGGTTGAAAGAAAACTATATTTCTGATGTAAAAAAAACCCTGTTTAAAACGGGTCAAATTTGACCCAACGACAACACAAGGGTTAAGTGGTATTTTGGAGGGCAATGTCAGGTATTTGGCATGAAGTTCAGAGGCCTTGTTGAAAGAGTGAGATGTTTAACCATTATTATGACTTTATTCGGTCACATGTAAAATATCTGATCTTTTCTTCAGCTCTAATCATTTTCTCTTTTTTTATGTCACAGCCAAACAGAAGAACCCATTTAAATAAAAACTCCACTAGCAAAAAAAACAAACAAGTTGTGTTAAAATCATACTGCTTGAAAATAGTGAGTTCAAAAGTATGAGCTGTGGCTCCAGCCGGCTAACTGAGAAAAAAACTGTTAACGGACAGAGGCGATGAGAACCTGATTATCTCTTTTATTATTAGCTCTTTGTTCCTTTTACCCTCAATTAATCTGCAATGCTTTGTGTCCACTGCACTGGGCACGGTTCAGCTCCAAGCTACATATCAAAAGTATCAAAAGAGGCATGCTTTCCAAATAAATTAAAAGTGATACAGATCAAATATATCATGCACAGGTCTTTGACTCAGTGAATCAGACCACTCTGACTGATTGTATTTGATTGGTTTGTTAGTTAGTTGGCTGAGTAGCTTCTATTGCTGAGAAAAGAGGCAGATCAGTCCAAGGCAAAGCCAGCGCTGTAAATCAGCGGCGCCTGACATGCGTGCTAAAAGGCAGCACCGTGGTCCAGGAGGACCAGGATTAAAGAACTGCACCTATACCATTAGAAATAAAAAGAATTTCTCACTCAGAGGGAATCTTAACAAATATAAGGCGATATGGCAACCTTTTAAAGCGCCCATTTTCAGGTTCATAATTGTATTTTGAGGTTGTACCAGAATAGGTTTACATGGTTTAATTTTCAAAAAACACCATATTTTTGTTGTTCTGCACAATACGCGCAATAATGCGCAATACTGTTGTATTGCTGCAGCTCCTCTTTTCACCCTGTGTGTTGAGCTCTCTGTTTAAGCTACAGAGTGAGGCGTCACACTTCTATCTCATCTTTGTTGGAAGTCGCACATGCGCAGAAGCTAGGTACTGCACAGTAGCTAGGTACTGGGCTACTAGCTAGAAGCTAACGCTGCTAGCGGTTAGCCACCTTGTTCTCAATGGCAAAACTCTGCTACATCACACACGAATTCACCCTAATCTACAAAATAAATTGTATAGAACTACTTACATGTCCCTCGTCTGCAGGTATTCAATACAAAGTTGGAAGTGCGCCCTCGTTTAGAAGAAGTCTCCTGGCTAATCCTGCCTTGTACTGACTGAAGTTGGAGAAACAGCTAGCTGATGTGGTATTAACTAAAGTGGTTAGCACGCACCAAATGTTTCGGCCAATGACGTAGACGGCCCTGTCGATTTTGACCAGCTCACCCGGAGACTGAAGGCAGGATACATTCAGAAACCCGTATCTCACTCAAAACAGCATGGATGGATTTTTCCCAAGTTTGTATGCGTGTGGAAGCACCAGAGACACAAAATAACACCCCAAATCTCAGAAAAAGTGATTTTTTTTCATAATATAGGCACTTTAAAGACCATTTTGAGAAGACAAAACTGTGACTGATAGGGACGCAACTCGTGGCATCTCTTCTTTTCTTTCCTTTCTTTCCTTTCTTTCTTTCTTCATGTGGCATCCTGCGCAATTGATCGCAATTTCATCGAAATTGCGATACGGACTAGTGCAATATCCAAATCGCAGGGGGCGCAATATTTATTTAAAGGCTAAATATGCGTCAAACCATTCTGAATGAAGTATTGTGGTGCTGCAGAGATGTCCCGACCTACAAATCCTATCCTACAGACTAAAGAAAAAAGTCTTTGTTTGGTACATATCCTCGCAAAAATCACACAATAATGGGCGCCTGGGTAGCTCACCTGGTAGAGCATGCACCCATATGCGGAGGCTCGGTCCTCAGCGCAGCGGCCGTGGGTTTGGTTCCGAGCTAATTGAAATTAGATATTTTCCTCATAAAGTGCAGCCCTAATGTTGTTGCTGTTTTTTTGTTTTTTTTGTGGGGGGGGGGTGAAGCCCCTTTGTTACAAAAAAAGCACAACATTATAAGATGCAAAGATGTGTTACTGTGTTAAAAAAAAAATCAATAAACATATAAAAGAAATAAAAAGAAAAACACTATCTCATAGAAACAAAAGAGACCAGTCTAACAAACGTATTTATGCAATATACCCACTTGTGTCACTTCCTATCCACACATTACTTCCATGTGATATGCATTTTATCTGGCGGCACTCATACATTAATTTGAAACAAACGCGCTTTAAACATTTCCCTGCGATGGCTGGTGTGAAATGAATCACTTCCTTTGAATTTCTTTATCGAAAAACCTCAAACAGCGACCGCGTTGCCCTGTCGCACTATTGAATTAACCAGCGCGTCGACATTAATTAGTGTTGTTGCAACTTTGCACCCCTTCCCTTCCATTCCCTTCCCTTCCCATCCCAACTCATCTCTCCTTTCATCAGGAGCAGATGTTGAGGTCCAATTGACAGATAAACAGCATCTCTCACCGAGGCTGCGAAGAGTCTAAAACAGCCCCTCATTGTCACTCTGAATGCTCATTATCACACTGTATCACCAGCAGAACACAGTCGTCTCTTCAGCAGAGCCTATTAAAGACGACAGCCTTGGATGGTCCTTACATGCTAGCTACAAACTAAAAAAAAAAACAACTCAGAGCACACAGCAAACTTTATCTCCTGATATGTGATGCATGCTTATTTTACCACACACTGGCTCCTTGTAACACTACCTAGTAACGAGTGTGAAATCAATCTATCAAACTTTATTTATAGAGCACTTTAAAACAACAAGTTTACCAAAGTGATGTACGGAAGAATAAATAAAAGACAGAAAACATAATTCACACAGGTGTTAAATACAAATAAAACAAATTAAGAGATACGAAACATGGGAAGACAGCCATACAGTAAAAACAATAAAATCAATAAAATCAAAATGTCAACGTCAGGTGTCGAAGGCCAAGGATAAGAGGTGGGTTTTAAGGAAAGATTTAAAGGTCCCATGGCATGAAAATGTCATTTTATGAGGTTTTTTAACATTAATATGAATTCCCCTAGCCTGCCTATGGTCCCTCAGTGGCTAGAAATGGCGATAGGTGTAAACCGAGCCCTGGGTATCCTGCTCTGCCAAATGAAAGCTCAGATGGGCCGATCTGGAATCTTCCCTTTATGTCGTCATAAGGGGAAATGTTACCTCCCCTTTCTCTGCTTTGCCCGCCCAGAGAATTTGGCCTGCCCATGAGAAAGAGAGAGACATAATGGCTTGTAAACAAGCAAAGCATGGCAGTTGGCCAAGGCCGCATGTCCGTCACCTCCTGCTCTTTTGTGTTGGAATTTTAAACTCTGGTGGATTTATGAGGACTATGGTTAACTGCTCCTTAGATCTCTGCATGGTAAATCCAGACAGCTAGCTAGACTATCTGTCCAATCTGACTTTTCCGTTGCACGACTAAAACAACTTTTGAACGTAGTTAGGTTAAGGAAAAGATTGTGGGTGGGCTTATAAAAAGGTAGTTTCCGTGACACGCGGGACAAGAATGGGACAGTTGGGTTTAGGAAAAGAAGAGCTACAGGTAGGTTTAGGAAAAGTGACAAATGGGACACGAACCCCGGTCTCCGGGGTGAAAGACCTGTGTTGTTCTACCGCCCCAACCAGCATCTGTTGTGTTCAGGGGGAAATAGGTGGACCCAAATGCAGAGGCAAGGCAAGCAGGCAGGCAGGGGAAGGATTGAGCTCAAGGGTTTATTTAAACACAAAAAATAAGGCAGACAAAAACAAAAGGAATCCAAAGGAAACAAGCAAAAACTAAAGTCCAAAAATAAAGAAAACACGAGGAACAAACTTGCAGCAAACAAATGGGAACAAAGGGAAGAATCCAAACCTGGAACACTTGATGCAACACGCTGGCCACAGACAAAAACTGACTGGAAAGAACACAAACACATACAATGATCTGACACTGGACAGAGGAAAGACAAAGACTAAATATACAGGGTAACGAGGAAACACAAGACAGGTCACACAAGGCTGGGAAACAGGTGAAACACATTAGGGCAATCACAAGGGCGGGAAAACAGAGAGTAAAACTAGACAAGACAAGACAGAGAACCGACTATCAAAATAAAACTAAGCAAAATACAGAACAGAAACAGACTACCAAAATAAGATACACACCAACCCATAACAGGACCCCCCCCCAAAGGGACAGATCCCAGATGTCCAAAAAAAACAAAAAACAGGCAGAAACAACCCAGGGAGGGCAGAGGGGGCCCGGAGGAGGGACGACCCCAGAAACAAAATAAATCAACCCCGGAGGGGGGAGGGAAGGCACAAGAGTCAGTGGGGGCAAGGGAAATTGAGGACAGCGGGACCCAGGGAACTGGGGACAGAGGGCTGTAGGGCACAGGGAACGGAGAGCACTGAGGCACAGGGAGCAGAGCGCACTGGGGCACTCAGGACAGGGAACAGAGAGGGACCACTCGGGACAGGGAACATGGAGGCCTCGGCAACAGGGGACAGAGTGGCCTCGGCACCAAGGTGCTGCGGCCAGCTAGTCCAGGGCTGCGGACAGCAGCGAAGGCGAAACCCTTTGGGCGGCCGAACAGGCCATCGGGGACCTTCAAGAGGTCGAGCAGGACAGCGAAGATCCTCAGGCGGCCGAACAGATGGGCTAAGGTAGCACGGACGTCGCGGACTCTGAGGCGCCTGGCGGCGAAGGCGGAGCCTCTCAGGCGGCCGAACAGGTCGACAAGGGTAGAGCCCCACAAGCCGCCAAGCAGGACGTTGATGAAGGTAGAGCCCGTCAGGGCGGGGCCCCTCTAGAGGCCGTCTGTGAAGGCGAAATCCCTCTGGAGGGCGGTGGCAAAGGCAGAATCCTTCTGGAGGCTGACGGCGAAGACGATATCTCTCTGAAGGTCGTCTGTGAAGGCAAAACCCCTCCGGAGGCTGTCCGTGAAGGCAAATTCCTTCTGGAGGCCAGCGGCGAAGGCGAATCCCCTTTAAAGGCCAGTGGCGAAGGCAGATTCCTTCTGGAGGCCGACGGCGAAGACGATATCTCACAGGAGGCCGTCTGTGAAGGTGAAACCCCTCTGGAGGCCGTCCGGGAAGGCGAATCCCCTCTGAAGGCCAGTGGCAAAGGTGAATCCCTTCTGAAGGCCGGCGGTGAAGGCGAATCCCTTCTGAAGGCCGGCGGCGAAGGCGAATCCCTTCTGAAGGCCGGCGGCGAAGGCGAATCCCTTCTGAAGGCCGGCGGCGAAGGCAAATCCTCTAGAAGAGCTGTCATAGGAGACTCTGGACGACCGGAAGACTCTAGAAGAGCTGTCATCAGAGACTCTGGACGACCGGAAGACTCTAGAAGAGCTGTCATCGGAGACTCTGGACGACTGGAAGACTCTAGAAGAGCTGTCATCGGAGACTCTGGACGACTGGAAGACTCTTGAAGAGCTGTCATCGGAGACTCTGGACGACTGGAAGACTCTTGAAGAGCTGTCATCGGAGACTCTGGACGGCTGGACGTCAGCTGAGAAGGAGCTTGCTAGCCAGCCGAAGTTTGGAGAGGCTGCTAGCCAGCCAAGGCTCAAGGCGGCTGCTAGTCAGCCGGGATTCTGGAAGTCTGCTAGCCAGGCGGGATTCTGGAAGGCTGCTAGCCAGCTTGGGGATGCTAGAAAGCTTGGGGAGGCTAGAACGCTCGGGGAAGCTTGAAAACTCGGGGAAGCTAGAAAGCTCGGGGAAGCTAGAGAGCTCGGGGAAGCTAGAGAGCTCGGGGGAACTAGAGAGGCTGCTAGCTAGACAGGGATCAGGGAGGCTGCTAACTAGCCTGGAATCAGGGGAGCTACTAGCTAGCCGGGACTCAGAGAGGTTGCTAGCTAGCCAGGGCACAGAGAGGTTGCTAGCTAGCCTGGATTCAGGGGGGATGCTAGCTAGCCGGGATTCTGGGATGGGGCCGTTAGCCAGCCCAGGGTCAGAAGAGCTGCACGTCGGCCCATGGTGAGGAGAACTGCACGTCAGCCCAGGGTCAGGAGAGCTGTACGTCGGCCCAGGGTCAGGAGAGCTGCACGTCGGCCCAGGGTCAGGAGAGCTGCACGCCAGCCCGGGAACAGAAGGGTTGCACGTCAGCTCGGGAACAGAAGGGTTGCACGTAAGCTCGGGAACAAAAGGGTTGCACATCAGCTCGGGAACACTGGTAACACAGGTCAGCTCAGGCTCAGGTCCGACAAGAGGTTGATGCAGGGCATGGCGCTGGGAGCCATGTTTTCCCTTCCTCCGTCTTCGACCTCAACGAGTCCCAGGAAAACTGGTCTGCTCCAGAGCACTGGTCAGCTCCGGAACACTAGCAGACCATGTTGCAGGCTGGGTGCCAACTGGCAGCAGGGGTAGCTGACTGCTAGCAGGAAGAAGATGGCCTGCTAGCATGTTGGTGTGATGGCTCACGGCTAGGAGTCTCCAAGAAGTCCTGAATCCACTCCGGCAGGGAGCTCCTGAGCCAGGGTCGAGTGGAAACTCTCCAGCGAGCAGAACTAAGAACTGCCTCCTTAGCCTCCCAACCTTGAGCAAATCTCCACTCCCCAACAGCGCAGATAAGCCTACATGTTAGGTCACAAAGTTCATCCTCAAATGAATCTGCTGGGTCCATTGTGGTCTGGTCATTCTGTTGTGTTCAGGGGGAAATAGGTGGACCCAAATGCAGAGGCAAGGCAAGCAGGCAGGCAGGCAGGGGAAGTACTGAGCTCAAAGGTTTATTTAAACACAAAAAATAAGGCAGACAAAAACAACAAAAGGAATCCAAAGGAAACAAGCAAAAACTAAAGTCCAAAAATAAAGAAAACACGAGGAACAAACTTGCAGCAAACAAATGGGAACAAAGGGAAGAATCCAAACCTGGAACACTTGATGCAACACGCTGGCCACAGACAAAAACTGACTGGAAAGAACACAAACACATACAATGATCAGACACTGGACAGAGGAAAGACAAACACTAAATACACAGGGTAACGAGGAAACACAAGACAGGTGACACAAGGCTGGGAAACAGGTGAAACACATTAGGGCAATCACAAGGGCGGGAAAACAGAGAGTAAAACTAGACAAGACAAGACAGAGAACCGACTATCAAAATAAAACAGGAAACTAAGCAAAATACAGAACAGAAACAGACTACCAAAATAAGATACACACCAACCCATAACAGCATCCCTACGCAGAATTTGGGGCTTTCATACTACTCGCTACCGTTGTCGCTCTTAAAGGGGAACTATGCAGTTTTTTTTAGCTTAATTTACCTTAACTGAACAGCTTCATAGTCATTGGAATGGTTATATGACTTTTTTCGAGTTGAATGGTGGTCGTCTCGCTTCCCCCTAGTGAGCGGAAAAACCACCCTTGTAACTTTCGGCCGGCGAGCCGCCGGCCTCAGCATCAGGAGGTATTGCGTGATATCAGGTCTCGCGATGTAACGAATTGCTTCACGGCACTGCACACATACGCCCATTCAGGTACCGGCTAACAAGGTAGCGATGGAGTTTTTCACGCTATCGTCATGGTTGAGCTGGCAAAAAAGAAGCAGAAAGCTAGGAAAGCATTGTCAGAGGAACATAGAAAGAGGAAACGGCAGACTCAAGTAAACATAGGAGCTGCCAAATATCTATTCCGAAGCTGTAGGGGGAGCTCTATAGAGAAACCTGCGAGCAAAAAGTAAGAAAACAGCAAAGCAATGGCCAAAACTGCATAGCGCCCCTTTAATACTGCGTCATCTTCAGGCGCTGCGTAGCTACTGCTCTGCCAGGTGCGTTCTACACACACGCTGAAGGGTGCTTTTTGCGTCGTATCTGACACTGACAGCCACTGGAGTTCAGAGTGAGAACGGGTTGATTTTGCAGAGGCACCGTTGCTCCGTCCAGCGCTTAGCATCGCCCAAGATGATTGTGATTGGTTTAAAGAACTGCCAATAAACCAGAGCAAGTTTTTCTCTTCTTACTAGCCAGACCCTCCTTTGCAGCGCTGTGAAGGAAGGTCTGGCAATGCGAGACTAACCTGAGCCAGACCATTCAACAATCATAGTAGTCATATCACATCCATACAGGGATAGTAATATACAGCTGTTAAAATATAACAAAGTATATGCATTTTTTAACACACTGGTATCGAAAAGGTCCTCGGTATCAGCTGATATGCGAGTTCAGCTATCTGAAGGGAAAAATGGTATTGGAACATCTTTAATATCAATGTTGTAATTAGATTATCACATTTTCAATTTTTTTTACTGCTGTGTGAGGCATTGTGACAAGCTCCTGGATCAAAGTTACAGTATGTTTATTTGGAAGATGAAAATTAGAAGCAAACTGTTTGCAACAAAGGAACTAACTGATAGCTTTAAAACCTCAGGTTTGTTTGAGTGGCAATGGCATCCTTCTTTGTAACATAGGATGCTCTGCTCTATTGGCTCAGGTCAGCTACGAAGCTGACCTGCTGTCTTGCTTTTGAGATACTAACCACGAGATGGGTATCTCAAAAGCAAGACAGCAATTAACAATTTCTCCATCGAAATTACAATCGCACCACTGCAATTTAACTAAGACAGTATTACAGAGATAAGACCTGAGGTCAAAAGTTATAAATAACTCAAAGTGCAAGATTCAATTTACATGTGTAATCTTCTTTTGTCCAGTTAATGATCACCCTATATTTGGCCGAATACAGAGACAGGCTTGCAGAGAGCCCAGCAGTCAGACAGCAGGCACGTTGGTCTACAGAGTTGAGGTTAATAAGCTACAGCTAATATCTGTTCAACTGTTGGAAGCAATATACATATATATATATATATATATATATATATATATATATATATATATATATATATATATTAGTGCTGTCAAATGATTACAATATTTAATCGCGATTAATCGCATTAATGTCATAGTTAACTCGCAATTAATCGCAATTAATCGCATATTTTTATCTATTCTAAATGTCCCTAGATTTCTTTTTGTCCAATTATTTTTTCTCATTTTAATGCTCTTATCAACATGGAAAAGTGGATCGGCTTACTTTGTGCTTTTGTCACCTGGCTTTGACGAGGGGGCGGAGAATTCGCATCAGCTGTGTGCTTGGCCATCAAGTGGATTCCAGACTGGACGTGCTGCGATGATAGCTCAGTTCACAACGACAAAACACACAGATCACTTTGGTCTTGTCAATGGAACCATTTCGCAACTTTTTAAAAGTAAACTTTCCATTCAGAATCTTATTGGCATCCATTTCGGCGTCTCGCACTCGCCATCCACTCAAAACGTAACGTTAGCCTACTACTCTTTGGCCGGCTCGCAAGCCCAAACAAGTGTGTGCGGCGTGCCTGTTGTTTTGTTTCCGGCCTAGCTAGATCCGGTGTGGTGTTGTCGTTTTTCTAACGTTACTAGTTGTTGCAACAGCATGTGAAAAAAACTACAAAGTTTGCTATGCCAAAAAGAACGTTAACCTCACGATAAAAAATTTGACGCCGTTAAAATGGGTTTGCGTTAACGCCGTTAACAACGCGTTTAACTGACAGCACTAATATATATATATATATATAGATATAGACATGATAGAAGGTATAGGATGCTAAGGATTTCATTAGATATTGTTACATATATTTAAGGGCTGTTTTCTCAAAATTAGTTTTTTCTCTGAGCCAGAAATCTCCATTTCAGTAGCACTTACATACACCCAACCTTCCAGTTTAATTCCAATCTATATTCTGAAGGTTTTCACTAATGAGTTTGTTCATATATCGTTTATAGCCAGATTCATATAACATTTTATTCCCAAAAACATGGCGAATATTGTTTTTTTTTTAGCCTGTTGTTGCGAATATTGATTTTTTTTTAGCCTGCTGTTGCGAATATTGATTTTTTTTTTAGCCTGCTGTTGCGAATATTGATTTATTTTTTTTTTAGCCTGTTGACTGTATTTTCTGATTTATGGAGTGATAAAATCAGATATCCAAAATCCCCTCTGTAAAAACCTTTCACCCTAATATGTCAACAAATCTTACAAGAATGTTGACAATCGCTTATGTTCAGATTTATGTTCTGGAAATGTATGCAAATTAGTGCATATTTAATTAGAGAGTGCATCATTTGCAAATTTACACATACATTTTCAGAAAACCAAAAAATAATTGTCTTAAGGTCAGTAATCAACTGGGGAAGTTAATTTGTGTTATGTAAAAGTTTGACCATAATTATCGGTAGTGCCTTGCCTCAAATTTGAGGTATTTAACTTATCAAAAGAAACCCCATATTTGCGACTCAGACTGTAGCAACAGGACCCCGGCACCATTTGCGACCTGGTTGTAGTACCCATAAATCACTTTTCTCAAACGGGCCCCAGGATATTTCGTCAACCAGGACCAGCCATTGTCACCCAACCCTACTCACATTTAGGGCTCTATCTTGCACCCAGCGCAGCGCAAAGCCCGACGCAAGTTTCTTTGCTAGTTTAAGACCGATGCAGTTGTCAATTTCCCGTCCAGCGCCCGCGTCGTTTAAATAGCAAATGCACCTGCGCCCATCGTTGCGTGTAGCGGGAAGTGATCGCGTAAAAACCTGGTCTAAAGTCAATAACGCAGAATTTCATTGTTATTTTAACAGCAAATTAGTAAAATGTACCTAGGCTTATGCACAACGTGCACACTATGCGGTGCAACGGTGCAAATCCGCCATCATAATAGCAATGCACCAAGGTACAAACACGCCTGGCTTTTAAAGGGAATGGGAGATGACACTCTGATTGGTTTATTGCATGTTACGCCAAAACACACTTATGAATTAATAAAGACATTAAGTACAACCCTTTTGAACCATACGCTCGGCGCACAGACCCTTTTTTCCACCGTCAAACTAGCAAAAGTGGATTTGGACACGTCCTAAACGTACCTGCTCCATGCACTTCACGCCGTGCGCTTAGATCGTTAAAATAGGGCCCATAAAATTTCATGCATGTAATTCATTTTAACAAACTAACAAGGCACAACACCGCTGGACGATTTAAAAAAAAAAAATGTAATATGTGATAAACTGTAAAGTTTTGGCAAACTGATTTTTGCATGCTGCATCAAAAAAAACAAATGTGCATCAATGGTTACGTGGAAGTCCAATAAATGTAAAGTAGACTCCACATCAGTCTGTAGCTTCCTCCACATTTTAAGTGCAACAGCTCCTGTACATACACCCAGATCATGGTCAAACAACGTGAGTACTGTGTATGGTAGGTAGTTCAAACATCCTACATGACTACAAAAGAAAAAAAGTGCACTGCTGCTGCCTGATGACAAAGATTAAACTGTCAGCCCCCACTGAATTACTAGAATAAGCCAGCCCTCCACTCATAAATTATGGTCAAAGTCTGCTATGAACATGTATGTAAATTATGCAAACTGCTCTGGAGATAGAGAACAGATAGGAACTACGCTCTGATTTTCTTGATTCAACATGATGCTGCAATGATGCAAGTAAGTTATATTTCCTGTATTTTAGTTTTATTATATGTTATACTACATAGTATATTGCTATGTAGTTCTTGGTGGGCACATCAAATACATTTCTAAGACAACATGTTTCATAGTTGATTCCCAGAGCAAATTTTAGAATTCCAAGGGCCCATAATAAGATTTCTTTTTTTGAATGAGATGATCATTGTTTTATTTTGTCATAGATAACATTTCCAGTTAAAACATTTATTTTTATGAATGTGTCAAAGGCTAAAACACAGAACCATAACTGTGGATCCAAGACTGCTGCTTTGTATTTGTAGCTATGCAATCATTTGAGTAAATAAAGTGTCCCCAAAGTAATCTATAAGGAAATTGTGACTTTCAAGTTTCTGGCACTTTTTAAATTTTCTTGCATGAACAATCTGTGCATAATTCATCTCTAGGAATGTACTGAAGAAATGTTTTGTCAAATCTAGCAGCAGTTTTTTTGTTTGTTTTTTTGCTTGTTTGAACACTGTGGGTGCAAGCAATTGGCTATTAATGGAACACAGTGAGTCCAACCAGCCACAGAGTTTGTATCTTGGTTCACAGATACAATATTGTTTGCTTGCTGGATTTGTTTGCAGTTAGAAATCACAGGCACATACACATAACAATAACACATTGCCTTGGCTCTCTGAGCAGTGCTCCTGGAAACTAGCAGCTGCTGGCTGCAAAACACATTTTTGTGGTTATTTGCTCAGGCAGATTTGAGAAAGATTTGCGTGACCAAGCTTCAAAGTGATTGGATCTGCTGATGATATATGTGAAATATAGAATGGAGATGGTCTATCCTTATGGGTTAATATCAGGTTTCCACCAAGTAGGGCTGGGCGATATGGCCCGATATAGGTCATTTAATATCTAAATAACAATATCTATTTATATATATATATATATATATATATATATATATATATATATATATATATATATATATATATATATTAGGGCTGTCAAACGATACATTTTTTTTTTAATCGTGATTAATCGCTGAATTTCTATAGTTAATCACGATTAATCGCATGTTTTATCACATGATTAAAATTCTATTATTTTGCATTTCAGAACTGTTTTTAAGTACATATTAACAATGGAAAGCAATTTTTACCAGTGTATCTTGATTGGGAATCAAATGAATGCAAAGAAAGTGACTTTATGAACTTGACTTTAAGATTTGTATTTGTTTATCATTTATTTATTTATTTACTGTTAACAAAAGAAAATGTGTGAATCTAGTCACACATTTGAATCTAGAGTCACTATAGTGTGCATTAACTCCTAAATAATTTTGATTACTCACTGATGTCCAGTGATGACCTTGCATCACTTTGCAGCAGTTCCAGTTTGGCTTCTTTCTCCGTGTCTTACAGGCTGTGGATGCGTGAAACTACTGTCCCCCTCGACGGCAATGTATAAGACGGGTCATGCCAACATGCCAACCGTAGTCTTTAAGACCCGAGTCTTCTACGATGCTGACAGGTCTGCAGTTAGTTGCCACCCACTTTGCAAGAGCGGTAGTAATTTTTTGGGATTTGGTTTCATCCACAGGTCGGCAACTAGTAGCACTCTCCAAAATAGTGCTTTGCCTGAGCCTGCTAGCATCAACCTTAGTCACGTTAACTGTACTGCTATGCTTAGCTCGTAGGTGGTAGCTCAAGCTTGACATGCTTCGGTGATATTTTAATTCGGCTTTACGCAATGTGCATATGGCTTTCGACCCGTCTGGGAGTCTTGGAAAATAAAAGCTGGCAGCAGCAGGATGTGTTACGAGGAAGTATGGCAAATTGCGGCAAAGGGTCAAAATAGTAGCCTGTTAGGCACGACACAAAGCCGAGTGAAGTGTAAAATAAATTAATAAATGGCGGCATGCGATTAATGCGATTAAAAAAAAATTCAGCAATGGGATTTTGGAGGGGCTTCTAGCTAATAGCTTTGCTTCACATAGCCTTCTTCTGATCGTAACAGTACTCACAGGTAACTTTAAGTCTTCTTTGATTTTCCTGGAGCTGATCATTGGTTGAGACTTTACCATTTTGGCTATTCTTCGATCCATCCGAATGGTAGTTGACCGTTTTTTTCCCACGTCATTCAGGCTTTAGATGCCATTTCAAGGCATTTGAAATCATTTTGGCTTAGCAGCCTATACTTTTCTGCACTTCTTTATATGTTTTCCCCTCTCCAATCAACTTTTTAATCAAAGCAATGTCTGGAACGACCCATTTTGCTGAATATTTCAGTGTGAAATGCACTATAACCAGCATGCACAACATTTGCTTCCTTCCTTCCTTAAATATTGACCATAATTGACACCTGTTTCTTCACAGAATCAATCACCTCACTAACTGAACACAACACTGCTATTATTTTGAACATGCCCCTTTCAATTACAGATTCAATTACACAGAATGAACAGCATGTATGTCATGACTGTTGGGTCTGTTGGTTTTCTATGACTCTACAACACTTACTAGTGAATCATTTGCCATGTAGAAATATTACTTCTACCAAAACATTTGATTTATGAGGTTAGTGATGTTTGACTGCTATTATTTTGAACACAACTGTATATATTAGGGGTGTGCATCTCTCCGATACGTATCTAGATAAATGGGCTACGATACGGTTCAGGGACGATACATTTTAATCTGGAATGATTCAGTGCGAATCTATTCGATGTTGAAACGATTCGGTGCGATACGATGATATACAATTTGATCTGATGGATACAGTTAATATTCATTTAAAGTACACACATTCCTTTCCCATTATGAATTAAAATAAGTCAATTCGTAAGCCGTATCAGTGACAATCCAACCGAATATCGATTCGTATCGGTGAATCTTTACACCCCTAATATACATATCACAATATAGCATGTTTTCTGGTAAGTCAATATATAAATCTATATGAAATAACAACATGGTAAAGCCTATTTTTGTATGACCTTGTGTAAATTAAATACCTGACAAATGAAAAGTACCTTTGTAGTTTCCAACATTTCCTCATACCTTAATAACAGAATAGGGCAATTGCCAAATTTACTGTTGTCAAACGGAACAAAAGTTTAGGCAACAAAACTACGTTGTTACAAAAACCACTTCCTTAGGGTTAGAAAAAGATCATGGATTGGCTTAAAATGAGTCACGGATATGTCGCGGGCGGAGGTTGGTTGATTAAAAAAGTGTCCCAGTTGACTTTTAGTGTCACACAGAACATGAACACCAGCCTCATGGCTGAAAGTACTGTGACTACCCCAACCGTCCTCCTTATGAGGAGTGTATGGCTCTTACAATTTTGTCGCCTAATGCATACCAAACACTCGAAGACTTTGAAAAGACTACAGTCTGACACCATCTCACATCTAAAGACAGCCATCTCACATCTAACATTAAAGACTGTCATAATATGTAAAGACTGGGGATCTTGCAGGGTCACAAATTGCAAGACAACAACAAGATTTGTTTTGAAAAATTCAACCAAGCTAGCTAGCTACTGCTAGTGTTAGCTGGAAACGTAAGGGAAAGTTTGCAGATTTTCTGTTCTGCCGTACATGCAGATGAATGGCAGCAGTAACAAGAGGTCCACGTTTATCTGCTAGTAAAACTCCCGTTGGATGACTCACTTCAGAAGGGTTGAAAATCGGCAACTTTCCTTCCATAGTGTTTAGCTTAGCGCGCCGCCATTGCAAATATTAGTCGTTATATGCTGCTTGCACAATCACACAATCAACCAATTTGGCAGTAATTTGGATGAGAATGGTCTGGTATTTTAGTAAGAACATTAATGCAAAATGAACATAGCATGCAAAGATCACAACATAAAGCGTTAGTCCAAATAGGGTTAATACATGCCGTAACCCAGTTTGGCCGCTTGTTTTTTGACATGGCGTTATAGAAAAATATGTACAATAGACATTTTTATATTGTTTTGATATTGCCCAGCACTACCACCAAGCCGCAAATGAAGCTACATAACTTAAGATACAATACATTTCTGAGTGTGGAGCTTTGATAAAAACACAAAAAATATAAAAATAAATCTAGGTATATTCACATACAGTAGGAAATTTGATTATTGCTGTGCTCTGCTTGAACATAAATGCCTGTTTCACTCCTGTGCACACATGACTGACACAAACCCACCCATAAGCACAGAAAAGCACTACTTCCATTTATTTCTCGCCTTTTCTTAATCTGTGAACCTAAACATCCGTCAATCTCTATCAATGTGAAAGTGACAGCTTTTTTGAATGTCGGCGATGCCTCGACCCTTTTGTTTACATTTGGATCACGCATTGTCGCTTCAAAGAAATGTGGCTATTTATTTTAAATGAAACTGCATGTTATAAACAGATGTGGAAGAAAGAGCAATCATGGTTAGTGCCAAGCCAGCCATTAACGTGATTGCAATTTAAATCATGCCCAGACTCATTCTAGTTTTGTTTTTAACAAATCTTCTCAATCATGCAGCTCAATTACACACTGATTGTTAGTTGGGTTCTTATATCCTCATCATGTGTTGCTTATGATGTATGATCTAGAACCTAGACATAATTGTATTGTACTGGCATGCCAGCATTGGTTGTGAGTGCTTCTCTCAGAGAGAGAGAGAGAGAGAGAGAGAGAGAGAGAGTTTTATTTAGATAAACTAGTGCCAACCGCACCATCACAGCAGCAGGTTTGCTTGTTTTAATTGTCCAATCAGAGCTGCGGTGAAGGAGGTATTGCTAATTTATATTGCAATATGAGCCCCATTCACATGCAGGGGATACTTTCCAATCACATAAACAAACAAACAAACAGATATTAACCAACAGTTTAAGACAACACATTAGAACATGAAACAATTACAGACGCAGAGTTTTCATCTTTCTCATCTGTGATTGCGATGCCTTCATGAGATTACTATTAAACTGATAGCATAATAGTGGGTGCAGTGGTATCTTGGAATTAGGATTTTCCAAGATACTTTCCTGTAAACACAGCTCCTTTTGCACAATAAGGCCTGTGTGTGTTTTTCTCCTCTGCTTTACAACAGGAAATACACACTCTGTGTTGTTTTCTGGTTTTGGTAGGTTTTCCTAGAAATCAACAGCGTATTTTGCATCAATGAAAAAAGTCAAAATACAGAATTCACTCCTTTGCATTACATTACATTCAGGTCCATGGACAGGATTTAAGAAATACTGAGGCCATGAGTCTAAGTCCCGCCAATGCACCCAGCCCCCTACAATGTTTTTATTACATTATTTTGAATGTTTCATATTCTATTTATTCATTTAACAGCTGAATAAAAATGTCTGTTTTATTTTATTTTTATTTCCAAATATGAAGGTCTAAACCAATCCATCCCCACACTGTCAGGATTTAAATTCAAAACACAGAATCATTACACTATTTTAGATTCAGGGCCATAACCAGGAATTTGGAAACACTGAGGTCATGAGTCAAAGTTCCTCCAATGTCCCCCATCTCCATAATTATTTTAAAACATAATTTAGATTTTTTTATATTCCATTTATTCAAATAACAGCTCAATTAAAATGCATTTTTTATTTTTTTATTTTTAAATTAAAGTCTAAATCAAAGCCATCCCCACACTGTTAAGAATGAAATTCCAAACACTTTATTTTGTTGGCCTAAAGGTAAAATTATTCAATTTGAGAGTCTAAAATACTTCAATGAGCCCATAAATTACCCCAAATGTCCAAAGCTGCCTTCACACTGAAGCGCAGCAACCACCCTGACAACTGCCTTCATGCAAGAGCGTTCCCCCAAAAAGGAAAGCATTCTTAAAAGTGGCCGCTATGGTCAAAGGCTGCTTCAGTGAACCTCATAAAGGCTTTCTGGTGGATGTGCAAGCTAGCTTTTTGCCATGCAAAGAATTATTTCAAAACTTACATTACATTTAGAGATGCACCAATTACAACTTTCTAGGCCGATTCCGATTTCCAATTTTTTTTTTGAGTTAGGTCAGCCGATACCGATTTTAGCCGATTCCGATTTAAGTTTTTTCTAACCACTTTACAGCACACACAAATATTTATTTTCTATCTTTTCTTTAATAGAACATTTGCACAGAACATTTTTTGAACAGATAATGGATCACTATAAAATAGAACTATATAAATTACTCCTGGTGTGGGAAATTCACACACATCTAAAGTGCAATGTTAGAACCATTTCCTTCTTTTCACATCCAATATCCAACTAAAAAAATGTGATTTTGGTTTTTGGCGTCGTCCCTCCACGCCCTACTTTTTCCTTGCAGGTGTTGCATACTGCAATCTTGTTATCTTCTGCACACATGCTGAAGAATTTCCAAACAGCTGACATGTTGCAGGTTAATTCATGAGGTTCCCTACATGTGTGAGAATAGCACGGACACGCGCTTCACACCGCGACCAGGTATGCGCGACACATGGCGGAAAAGTTGAGAGAAAGGAAAAAGAGACTGTGCTGTCATGTCCGTGTGTGTGTGCGTCCTTGAGAACTGTAATTCGTATAACTTATGTTGTCAGGTAATTGTAGCAATGACCGGCATGAAATCGGCATATGTCAGACTGACCTGCCGGTCATGGCCGAGCACGTGAAAACCGGCCAATTCCGGTCACCGGTCACATCGGTGCATCGCTAATTACATTACATTCATATTGACAGATGCTTTTATCCAAGTGCATATGACCACCATTAACATATGACAAGAGCTTGATGGCGTCAAAAATTGATTGTGTTCACTGCTACATTATAGTGCTTGAAAGTTTGCTTTACCAAATAACTCTCATTCTTTATCAATTCGAAATCAAATATTTCCTAAACCAGTTTACCTCTTTGCATATAATTCTCTAGAACATTGTCACGTACTGTACACAACACTAGTTGGAAATAGCAGATGAAACTAATTGATCTCGGGCTCATTGTTCAGAGGCATCGGCAATGAAAGCCTCTACTCTGATCAGACTGCCTTATTTTCTCAAATTAAACAAGAAACATGTTCATTATGAAAGTTTCACACCGTTAAATTGATCGGCACTTTTCCAGTGATCTCAGGCTAGTAAGCAATACAACTCTTTCACAGTTTGTCCCGGTCTCCCTAATTTAGTTCACTTTTTGGTGACGCTGTTCATGCTCATCTTTGAAATAAATGTTGACAATTTTCCCTCATCACTTTCTGTTGGGTCAAAATCAAAGTCAGATAACAAACAAAATCAACTGATTAGAGTCTGCATCAAAACTGTCACCTAAGCCATCCTTGATCCAATCAGCATTCATCTTGCTTCCCTGTCTTCTTGTCTCCTCAACAGCACTCGTTCCCACTGGTATTCAGTATCTGCATATATTCATTTACTTACTCCCTCACTCTTTATTTTCTCTGAATAATCTACTTCATTCTCTCTTTTCTCCTCTACCAACCACTGCATTATCTGCTAATAACCTGAAATTTCTTTGCTACCGTGGTGATACAGAGGGATGCAGCCCGCACTATTACCCCCCCAACCTTACTTGGTTTATAACACCTCTTATTGAGTCTGATCAAAAGCCAATTGAATCCCAGTCAAATATTTGCATTTCCCCCTCGTCTGTTTGATTTAACTGCCGATTCTGTCAATCCCGCTTTTGCTGCTGCCTTCCTGAACCCTGCCACAGCTCACTGCCCCGCAATCTAGTTTCCAGATTTACTGTGTTACAGCTCCTAATGACAAAGAGAGTCCCTGGATCCCCAAGTGGTGCATTCAATGCCAAGGCATTCAAGGTTATTCAGGAATATCAAGCAGGGATTTGCTGGAACAATGGGCTTTATTGCATGAGTCTAAAACAAACAATGTGCATTCTATGCCAAAATACCAAGCGAGGAGTTTTGTTGCTGAGTCAAACATGGAACGTGTGACAGAAATTGCCACGTACATGTAGAAAGATGTACTCGAAGTAATGCACTTAAAAGTTGGGAAGCATTTCATGTCAATTACTATGAAATAGCTTTTTATTAATAGTCATTTTTTCAACATACAAGCAAATTGGAACTGCACATATGTACTGTTGTGTGAATGAGAAAATCATTGCACACAGCGACATGTCTGTACATGTATACTGTACCCTTACTCTTTTTCCAACTGCTGCTCAAGAAAGCAGCAACAGAATCCCACCACTGCTTATCAAGGCTGAAATGGAATGGAAATGTGCCTGGGTATTGAATGGTCCTCATCTGTTTCCTTTACGAGTGTTGAGGCAGTGGTGTTACCCCCTGGCCAGCTGTAACGCTACTTTCTATTACACTTGGAACTGGAAGAGAAGGAGTAGGGTTATAGCCGTTAAAGCCTGCTAGTACCTGCTAGCACCTGATTCTATGGCCTGTTGGACTGGCTGTAGCCGTGGTCAAAGACACCCCAGAGAATAACTCGCCTACAAACACATACACATACAAGCACACATATCGCACATAGATGCTGACTCATACATTTATGCAGAGTTAGACGTTCTTTTCTTTAGATCTAATGTATCAACATTCCCATCTCACTTTTGCAATCCAGCATATTTCCTTTCTCATCTGAATCTGCTTTTTGTTTGACTCTTGCATTTATTTTGTTGCTTTCTCACCTTGTGCCCATCCTTTTTTTTACATTTAGTTTCTTACTCTTTTTGTGCTGTGCCTTCTTAGTCCTCCTTAGAAAGTATCTGACACTGGTGAATCTGCCAGCCCTCCCCATGGCTGGAACCCGGGGGAGAACTGTCTTCTACCAAGTCCTGTAAGGGGGGGCGCATGGCAGGTGTTCCCACAGCCTGACATCAATGTTGCAGCATAACAACCTCACCTCCACTACTGCTTTAGACAGATGGTGTCTGTAGGGTGCTGACTGATCATTTAGGGGGTTGCTGTGAATGAGCGCTGATGCACTCTGTGGCATTATCCCATCCCCAACCGTCCGGCTGAAGGTAAGGTAAGACTTCCATCTGTAGGCTGCTTCTCACCTAGCAGCAGAGATGGTTGGAATTATGAGACATCTCACTTGGCAGCTTTGGCGACCCGTCTCACATAAAAGATGTGAGGAAGTGACCGGTTCCACTGGGGATGTAGCTGAAGACAGTGACACAGTTGTGAATGTAACTGAAGACAGTGGCATGAACTATATGCTTTCCTTTGTTCTTTCTCTGAGATGAAGGCAATGTGTCCCAGAGAGGGTCAAATATTTTTGTTTAGCTTGGCACTAGTTCACTTTTATGGCCCTGAAATATCCTTCTGTCACGTTTCAGGGTACCAAGAAACAAACATATTCTTTGTTTCACCGTCAAGGGGTTAGTCTTCATATGCAAATGACCACCATTAAGCTATTCCCGCTCACCCAGCACGTTCTCAAAGTGTGTGGACATGGCACTGGAACCATTGAAACACCAGGGGATCAGAGTGCTCTCCTATCTGGACAACCTCATCCATTCTTTCTGATGATGACAATAAGTGGGACATGGCTCGCCACAAGAATTCACTGGAGATTGTGACCGTAAAGACAATACTGAAAGTGTCTCCCTCCTTCTCAGATGTAGACATGTTTTATGGCCATGGTGGCATACATAAACAGGCATCATCTGATCCATCCCACTTGATTCAATGACAACTTCCTCAGAGTGTTATGTCCCCTGCCCTGCATAGTTTACCCTGTCCACACACAGCGAGTCAACTTTAGGGAGGATGAGTTTTTTGGTTGCACCCTACCCTAACAGGTTTCAGTATGTATTTCCATTTCCAACTATTCTTCCAAGACAGTTATGCCATGGTTTACAGAAATGCTAGCAGTCCCACCGTTGACAAACCCTCTTGAGGAAAACAATATCAAATGCAACTGGTGCGAGAGCAAAAGGAAGGAAAACTACATCACTTAAGCCCTGTGCATGCCATATCATGCTACAGTGAATGCACAGCTGTACTATGCTTCTTCTGTTATGCTATCCACTAAAAGAACTTGCTGTGATGAGAGACTGACTGCAACACCCATAGCCAAGGTAACCGACATCCATCACTATGGCAGCATAGTAATTGTCGATGAAGGTCCATAGTCATACCCATTACGACACACAGCACACCCTATGGCCAAATGGATGGGTCACTACGAACCATAAAATACAGCAGCTGTGGCCAACCATGTATCACAACAAGTATGCTTTCATTCTGACTGAGCCCCTTAGCAGTGGATCTCACATGAGTTCTTCCCCTCTCTTAAAGGAATGCCAATCAGTGGGTGAATCTTAGGTTGGAATGATAACCTGCAGATGGTTGGCTCAATATGGCACATGTTTGGTCACCATTGCCATATATTACAGTTCATAGTGACCTATCCATGGCCCATAGGCTGTTCCTTGGGTGTGCATTTTCACTGACACAGCAGGAGGTTTAGGTTATCAAGTTTCAGCCCTAATTTTTAGTTATATGGGGCTCAAATGTAGGGGCTTATCATGGGTTGGCTGGCTTAGTGTGCATTATTCAAATTTTCAATGTGTGAATCTGCAAGCTTGAGAGTTAAAACCCATAAAGCCCTGTTAGAGGGCTACGCCTGTGTTCATACAAGTAGAATTATAATACCTAATCATTGTTACTTAGAAAACCAGTACAATGTCTGGAATGGGGATCCTCCACTTAAGCATTATTGTACAGGCCATAGAGGTAATCCTGACTGGGAACTATCACAATATGCTCCCATACAAGCAATAGCTCAAGACTAAATTCAGTGGATGGAAAGAACTAACATCATCTTGGTCAGCTTCAGCCTATCCTAATCAATTTATTTGCCATTTGTCAAGCAACAGACTTTTAAAAAAAGAAACATTCAAAAAATCACAATCACTACTTTTTATTCCTACTATAGGATGTGAAGTGAAACTAGCATTAGCATAGCCTCCCAGCTAGCTTGGATGCCAGCCGAACTTAGCCCAGCCCACAACATTTGAGGTCAGGAAGTTCGGTCTGGACTTGATCCATTGTGAAGCAACTATGCTCGAACCAGAGCTGTTTGGACCAATCAAATTGTCAGGGCGGGCTTCATACAATGATGGACAGATGATCAACCACGTCATCAACCACGTCACCAAAGAACGCTTGGGTTGAATTTGTTTACAACTCTGTTGCTCTGATTGGTTGTAGGTCTATCCAATTGAGTACAAAGACATTTTCTTGCCTGGTTCGGTTGAAACACGCCCCATAATCACAGCCCAATGGAGCAGTATCAGACTCATATTCTGACTAGAATCTGAGTATGACCAGGTCCGGCTACCTCCCAGCAGGCCTCTCAAGCTCTCTGTTGAGAAATACTCATCTCAGGTTGTTGCCATTAAACGTCCCAGAGTGTCTCCACAGGCTCTTCCTATCCCCTTTTTTTCAGCATCCCCTTTCATTTTAATCTCTCACATTCTAAATACATGGAGCAGGTAATTATCAACCATCAGGGTACATGGGTCAGCACAATTACACCATTAACATGTCACCCTGGCTGCCTGCATGGAGTTAGCCTTTGCCAATGGCAAGTTGGCACCTGGGCACTAATGAGTTGCTAGGTAATTAGAGATTGGCGTTACTTCACTCACATGCAAACATAAACACACACACACACACACACACACACACACACACACACACATTTCTATAAATACCTCACATATGTGGGTGTGGTTCTGTGTCCCTCTCTTTTACTCATTCTCTCAGATGGATTAGGTGGGCTAGCCATATGTCACAGCAGTTGGGCTGCGTTAGTGCAGTGGGCGATATGCTTTCATGAACCTGGTTCTGAGGAGGAAAGACGAGGAGGCGTGCTTCTGACATTTGTTTTAAATGGTAATTAATGTTGAAGTTTCCGGAGGTGGGAGGGTCAACAGCGGTGGGGGACATGTGAGCGTATTGGTTAACTAAAGTTGTGTATGTGGCGACTTCTATGTGATTCTTGCTTTTCTGAGTTTGTAACTTCATGGTTAAATGCACTTATTGGAAGTCGCTTTGGATGAAAATGTCAGCTAAATTAAATTGAATGTAATCTGACTGATTGCAGGTGTGAAGGTGGGAAACTAAAGATTTGAACCAGGATTATGTGTAACAATTGAAGAATTAGGACAAGGAATCAGGGTGTTTTTATGTCAAATTTTTCTTTATTGTATCACATTTTTCATACAGGACATGGGAACTTGCGCAGAGACATTGCAACTACTCTTGCAAGTACTGGGTGTTTCACTTACGTACACACCTGCTTCTAGATCTTATCTTTTCACGGGAAAATTGCCGCCTTCATAACAGCTTGACTGTTATATCACACGCAGTTCCTGGCCCTGGTGTGTCATTAGAAGTGGAAAAAACGGAGCTCTGCTGCTTAACATTACTGTATGTGTTACATTCTCTATACTTGTCACTTCACTATTTATCATGCTCAGTCTTAGTTTTTTCGGACTGTAAAATATGTAATGATACAGTGTAAAATGAATTTGAAACGGCTGTCACTGGCATTCCCAGAGGCAGTGAGAATCAAATGGATGCAGAGGACACAACAGTGGAAAATGTGCAAATATCATCAAAACAGTGTTTCCCATTGGTGGTGCAACGAAAGCCCAGGCAGCCCTTCTATGTAGAAGGAGCTTCTGTGATACTGTCACACTACACTGAGTTGGATTCATCACTGGAGATCACTCACTATCAAAGCTAGTAAGAATCAAATGATTTGTATGAAATGTTGAAATATGGGAGATTGTGTTCCCAGTGGTGAGGGAAGCAAAACTTGGTGGAGCGTGGGATAACTGAAATCCAAAGAGATGCAAATCAAATAGAGTAGAAAAGTAAGCATTTTTGGCAAATCTGTTTAAAACCTCTGACACAGCTTACATATGGGAAGCTGTGTTTTTGAGGTATAAATACATACGATTTAAAATAATCTGTGAAATGCCACAGGGAAAATTGTCTTTCTAAGGAAGCCTAAGCACCAGTGGTGGGAAATCCTATACTTAAAGCTGCACTCATCAATATTTGTATATAAACAATGGACAATGGAAACTACAGGTAATGTGAATGGGTGACGAAACCACAGAGAATAGTTCCCCAACACTGCACGCACCTTAAAGTGCTCATATTATGCTCATATCAGGTTCATAATTGTATTTAGAGGTTATATCAGAATAGGTTTACATAGCTTAATTTTCAAAAAACACCATATTTTTGTTGTACTGTGTACTGAGCTCTCTGTTTTTGCTACCGAGTGAGGCATCTCACTTCTGTACCATCTTTGTTGGGAGTCGCACATGCTCAGGGCCTAGATCAGCACTACAAGCCAGTCAGAAGCAGAGTATGAGGGCGTGCCACGCTAGCAGCTAGGCGAACATTATAACGTGTGTTACAAAGTGACGCACGTTTGTCACAGAAGGCTGGACTACAATAGAGCTGTTTGGAGCAGTTTGTGAACAGGGTTTTCTGTTGGAGATGGTAAGTCCCTTTGGGGTGTACTTTGGGCTTTTTCACTTTGTAAAGCTATAACGTGCACAAAAAAAGATATATAACACAATAAAAAAGGGAAAAAGCATAATATGAGCACTTTAAGCGACACAACATTTTAGTGTCTTTCAGCTCATTGTTGGAAAAACATGTACTATTTTAATTCAGTCAATGTTCAATGTTGAAAAAGCTCTAAAACTCAATATATACTACACGCCCACCAAACAGCACAGAAACAAAGATAGCGACTACCTAAGCTATTTACTCAATAGTAAACTTAAAAGGAGAGTGATTATTGGACACGCATTCATCAGGAAGACACAAACAGGACTCCAGATGAATGCTAATGTTACTCATGTGTCTGCTCCATGTGTAAATAAACCACTGTTTGCTTATGCGTTTACCATATCAATATATTTATGAGGTGACAATGTCAGTGTTGTGTTTACAGATTGTTGCGTTACCCCAAGTGGACAAAGAAATTCAATGAATAAAGGTTGAAGCATAAGCAGTAATACCACAGTGTAAAAACTGTTAGAAGCATACTATAATACTTGAATTTATGGAAAGTGAAAGTACTCATGAAGCACAATGGCCCCTTTAAGTGTAAATCATGGTTGCAGCTGTCCCGGTGGTCCTGCTCTGCGCCCTGCTATGCTCTGCAGTGCCCTGCTACATCCTGCTGCATCCTGCTACGTCCTGCTATGCTCTGCTGTGCCCTGCTACGTCCTATGATGCCCTGCAGTGCCCTGCTATGCCATGAACCACTACAACTACTATTTTCAATTCAATTTTCAATTCAATTTTATTTATAGTATCAAATCATAACAAGAGTTATCTCAAGACACTTTACAGATAGAGTAGGTCTAGACCACCCTCTATAATATACAAGGACCCAACAATTCTAGTAATTCCCCCAAGAGCAAGCATTTAGTGTGACAGTGATGAGGAAAAACTCCCTTTTAGGAAGAAACCTCGGACAGACCCAGGCTCTTGGTGGGCGGTGTCTGAAGGTGCCGGTTGGGGGTGTGATGAACAGTGGAAATAACAGTCACAATAAAATATAATGGAACAGTGACTAGAAATAGTAGTTGTAGTAGTTCATGGTGTAGCAGGGCACTGCAGAGCATTGCAGGACGTAGCAGGACATAGAAGGACGTAGCAGGACACTTCAGGACACTTCAGGGCACCGCAGAGCGTAGCAGGGTGTAACAGGGCATAGCCAGGCGTGCAGCAGGACCACAGCGACAGCTGCAACCATGATTTTGGTGCCACCCTAACCCAAGGAAACATGCTGGGCGAAAAAAAAAAACATAAGGACTCCGGGGAATAAGCTCCCCAGAGCTAGGTTAGTAACAAGCATTTCTATTTCTATTTCTGGTCATTGTTCCATTATCTTTATTGTGACTATTATTGCCACTGTTCATCACACCCCCAACCGGCACCGTCAGACACCGTCTACCAAGAGTCTGGGTCTGTCTGAGGTTTCTTCCTAAAAGTTTTCCTCATCACTGAGGTTTGTTCCTAAAAGGGAGTTTTTCCTCGCCACTAAATGCTTGCTCTTCGGGGAATTAATGGAATTGTTGGGTCTTTGTAAATTATAGTGTCATCTAGACCTACTCTATCTGTAAAGTCTCCTGAGATAACTCTTGTTATGATTTGATACTATAAATACAATTGAATTGAATTGAATGTTTCATAAAAGAACATCAACAGTCTTTATTTCTTTCTTTCTTTTTGAGATGTTTTATAAAAGAACATCAAGTCTTTCTTTCTTTATTTCAAATCTCTCTCACTGCCTCTCCCTATCATGGAGATCACCTCATAACTCACGCAAGAGCAGCCCAATCCATCACACTGTATTTGGGTAAATACATTTATGAGTCATCTTTGTTGAAATCTGAGGCTCATCCCCTGTGTAAATACCTCCTCCTTTGTAGACAGGGAGATTAATCTGACCAGCTCTCTCCAATCATATGAGAAGGGAACCTAAGCTGCTGTGAATCACAGTTATTTAAGAACACAGGGCAGAGACGCTGTTAATGCCACCCTTGCTCCCCTTGTCAACTGATGAGATGGCTCATTGCTATGCACACCGGCACAGAAACGAAACAACGTAAACTGTCACACACACATGCGTGCACCATTCATGATGAAACACACAATCACACGTACCAACATAATCTCACACAGACATACATTTCCTCTGAAATAGTGACTGACAGAGCACACAAGTCAGCGCTGACATTCTCTATCCCTTCCCTTAGATGTGTGTGCACCTCATGCTCTTGAGTGGCTTAGTGTTTGTGCGCAGGCTATATGTGTATATGTATTCATACTATTTCCTTTCTGAGATTATGCATATGTGTGTATTCATACATATGCATGTGCCCGTGTCTATCACTGCCTTTGTCTCGATGCCTGTCTCCAGTTTCTCGCCCTCCGGATTCACCAGCAGTATTAACATTAGCCTCTCTGTATGCTGTGGGGATGGGGCAGAGGGGAAATGAGGGATGGGATAAATGAGGAGGAAAGAGGTCAACGTTTGCAGAGGAGGATGAGGGTGTGAATATTGTCATGCAGAGAGCATGTAGGAGTGGAACTTTGTAGCCGGAGATCAGGATGAAAAAGAGGAGATGGGAAGCCAAGCGAGCGATTGTCAAGTAGGCTAGAGAGCGAGGGAGTGGCAGGTCTTAGCAGGAGCATGGCTAAGTGGAGGGGGGCATGGCTGGGTGTCACTCAGTTTGAGTTGAGTTTAACTAGTCAAACCCAGTTTACCATGTGGGTTTCACGCTTAGGTTACACTGTCAGAAGAAATATCTTCCCTCTAAAGCCATTTTCTATCTGAATTCTACATGATTATGATTCTGATGGCATACGTTACCGAAAATTGGTGCAGCAAATGAGTTGATTTAAGCCGATTCATTCACTGCCCAGTAGCTTAAAATTATTTTAACCTGTTTTACACTCCTATGTGTCAGGTTACAGCAACAGCATTTGCCAGATATATTGATATGGTGCTATTTCGCATCAACGATCCATTTTTCTAGCCTTTAGTTAGGATTATTTAGGGCGTTTTCACACCTATAGTTCATTTGCTTTGGTCCGAAATCAGTTGATGAGTTTATAAACTTGGAGCGATTTCTCCTTGGTTCAGTTTCGTTTCAGACCTGGAAAAACCCAAGGGTACCAAAATGCGTCATTACAAATCACGCAAGAACGTTCACTCCTCTTATTGGTCAGATGTGTCTGGGGCGGGAGCAAGAAACTAAATACAGGAAGAAGGTCCTGTGAGGACTAGTGCATATTTCTTGCATCTCCATGGTCAAACCAGCTCATTTCATTTAAAGAAATTAGACATTGTTTCGGCAAGCGACGTTGCTACGTCTGCTCTGGTCACAGAGACTTCACTCTGCTCTGCTGGCGTCTGTCTCCAACTTCAGCGGCGGCTGGTTATGACCACGGGATTGCAAGTAAGGGACGGCGAGCTTGACCGCCGTCTATTTCTGTGAGAGTTTGCTGCTCTGCCGCATCACAGACGGCTAAGCACACCTGACTACACGAGACATTAGCTCAGACTTGCAGAGTTTATATAGTTGGTACGGTTCGAGGTCAAATAAGGCGCTCACCACAAACAAACCGCTCCAGAGTTGGATTGAAAGCGTACCGAGACCACCTCATCAAGGAGGTCTCGGTACGCTTGTTCGGTCCGCTTTTGGTGCGCACCCGAGTACAATTGCTGCATTTACACCTGCCCAAACAAACCGCACCAGCAGGGCAAACAAACTCTAGTGCGATTCAATCGAACTAAACGAGGCAGGTGTGAAAGCACCCTTAGTCAAACCACTTTTTCTAAGGTCAGGAATAAACATCTCACACTTAATTATTGCTGATTAACTAAGACATTAATACTAACTATTAGAACAATATGAAATAGTATGTGGCTCTTATACATTACTTACGTACTTACTATATGAGCACGACACTATCTTGTATAATGACACTAACCGTTGCTCTTGAATATGACTCATTAAAGCAGAGTAGATCCCTCCTTTCAAAGGGGAAATGTTTTGCCAGTGCACAAACACAGCAAGTACCCATTCATAATGCCATCTAAAGGATTTGTTGAATGTGACAGAGGCCATGATTTAACATTGATATAACACAGAGTACCACATTTCCCCTCACTTCCTGGGACCTGTCCTCGAAATTTTAACTGATTCACAGACGTTTACTTCGGTGAGAAAATAACAATAACAATCACGCTCCAATCGCATAATATTCATTTATAAAGGGAACCTTGGGTCAGCGACATTTTTTCAGTCAATTCAAGTTTCATTCAAAGAGTCAAACTCTCTATCAGGGCCTCTATTCATTCTCCTGGTCCTCCTTCAAGCATGGAAGAAAGTCCCTGACCAAACACTTGTATATATACGTACAATAGAGCACCAGCACATCCACTGAGTCTTTATCTGGTGAGCATTGACTTTCTTATATTAGGCTCATAAATATATATACATTTGAATTGATATTTTAAAAGTTTAACCATTGTCTTTCATTCACATCCTTCCTTCACTACATTACTTAACTTTTTGGTAACACATATTTACTATTAAATAGTTGCTTATTAACATGCATATTAGTAGCGTATTGGCTCATTATTAAGCACTTATTAATGCATCTTTCTGCATGACCATATTACACAACTATCTACGAGTTTTCCCGTCAATAGCTCCTACTTACTGCTTATTGATAATAAGTAAGGAAGTTGTTGTACATGAATTACAATTTTAATATAAAGTGTTTTGATATAAAGCTTTTTTCACATTAGATACTGGTGAGAAATCATGCTCTGTGGTCACAGTTTCCAGTTTGTGTTGACATACTGTGTCCAGAGAATACTATTGAATGCCTCCTCAGGTCCCAAACTTATGAAATCCTACAAGTAAATTACTGTAGAATAAGGTGGATTTGTATGTATGTGGAAGAGGGTTAGGTGAAATAATAAGACATAGCTTAGGGAAATGACGGCTGCAATGTGGAAAGGACATTAGGAGGATGAAGATGGAATGAGTATAAGGTTGTAGACGGGAAAAGTATGAATTAGAAAGATAAGGCAAGAAGGTTTAGCTTGTGAATTAAGGAAAGATGGAGTACAAACAAATAAGAAAGCAATGGATAGCTCTATCATAAAGGTGGCAAGAGGTGCTTCCACTCATTAGTGGAAGTGAGAAAACCAGCAGAATTGGCAAACAGCAGGTGACTGGAAAAAAATCGTTGAGAATTATCCGCCTGAGTCTAAGGTGGTCTGTTGAAGTCTCTGGACGATCTAGGAAAATTAGCTAGTTGAATAAATCACATGAACCATTCACTGTTGCTACTTGAAGTAGTCGTTGCCCCAGCTTGGCTGCTTTTTCCCCCTCTATCTGTCCAATTTACTTGAGCACCAAAAATGTGCTTAAATGTGCAAATTCTACCTTAGTTACTGCAAAATGTATATTCTATTTGTGTGCTTATCCTCATTTTGTCTTTTCCCCTGACGTTGCTGCTCTGACAACCTTATTTCCCCAAATAAATCATTATGGTTATTTTAATCCAATTTTAAGGTTAATAGAGTAAGTAAAGTATTTTAGTAGTATAGGAACACCTCACAAATACGTAACAGATATCTGTCACAAGTGATACAGTTCCTTTGTAATTGTCAGTACTAGGCCTCCCTGGATGGCATTACCACCACTATGTGAAGTCTGATTTCATTTGCAGATTCAGTCAATCATCCAGATTGTAGAAATAATTGGTCTGTAATCCCACAGCACAACTTTCAACTACAGTAGAGTGCAGCTGTCTTCTGAATTATATTAATTATTACTCGTATGTAAATGATCAGTCCTCTCATCTAAATCGAGGTACCCTGGTACTCTTAACATTTTTTTCATATTGCCCGTAATAGGCAGATGTCAAAAACAGAATTATATGTGTTAATGTAAAATACCAATCTCAGGCAAGGCTAAATTCCTTCATGATGCCAGAGTTAACTCAAGGTAGCCTATTAATTCTTTCAGGGGTTTGTTGTCGATTAGAAAGGTAAAATAGATGCAAGATTGGGAGCCTCTCTTTGAACCATAATTGTGATCCTGAGAGATGGAATTAAAGTGTCTTTTCTTTGTGGAAATCCAAGGACAGGGCCAGCTGGGGACAAAGTACCAAGTCTAGTAACTGTCCCAAACATTCTCTGACTTCCCTGACAATGTTTCTTTTTGAGGAATTTGTTCAGAATACTTGAATAACAAAAGCCTCTGGCATACTAAGCACCAGCCTTTCATATCAGAGAGTGTAACCAGCTATAACAATAGCTAATTAGCTATTATAGTCAATATAATAGTCAATTATTTCTCTCGGTGAAAAGTATGTACGTATGTAGCATCTGTCCTTGCTTCATAACTGGAGAAATTGGTCATCCACTTTCTTGTTCCAATTTTTTTCTTGTTCCTTGTAGAAAACGTGGGGGAAAGACATTTCTGTTTGTTTCATCCCCCTTTCCCCTCTCTCGATTTCTCTCTGTTTATCAGACCACAAATGAGACAAGAATTAGCTTGCTAGTGCCATTTAGGGCCCTCCCTAAATGGCGGCAGCTCCCGAGCACCAGAGACCTTCACTTAGCGGATGTAACAAATCAAATTTAGCCAGCTAAGCGCAAACCCCAGTGCAAGGGGCCACAGGCTGGCGGTTGGCAGCTGGCATCGGTGCTGGTCTAGTCTCGCTTTGCCAGACAGGTTTAATGGCATTTCTTAAACCAATCAGAATCGTCTTGGGCGGTGCTAAAGTCCGCACAGAGCCGCGGCAAAATAGTTGTGCAAGAGAAAACCCAGATTGGACAGATAGTCTAGCTAGCTGTCTCAATTTACCCTGCAGAGATCTGGGAGCAGTCAAAGAAAGTGGAAGGAAATGGAAAATACATGCATCCGGCGGAATTTCCTGCGGCACCGGAGCAATCCCGGAAGTCGCACGCAACGGATATAGACTAGTGCTGGTCTATTCAGCAACAGATCCGGAGGGGAGTCGGGGCAGTCTGTGATCAAACCCCTGGTGCTGGGGTTTGTGCTGGCTGAATTCCCCGGGCAAATAAAAAATGTGCATAAAAACAGGTGGATGGAAACGCACCTTAGGAGAGGAACTCTTCTGGTGGAGGTGGAATGCTTGCTCAAGATCGCCTACGTAAAAGTTAAAAGAAAAGAAAACGAATCAGGGAAAGATGGCCACTTACAGTGAATAGGAAATATTAAAGGAATGTTGGACAAGATGACAAGTGTGTGCAAGAGCTATGGCTTTGAGATGCAGAGAAAATGAGGGCTATGTCAGAGACAGCGGTGGTGTCAGATGGATTTACATACGAAACACAGTGATCTAAGAACAGCCAGAACCCAGCTTTGGTAAAGGGGCTCAGCTCATGACATGACACAAGACCTGATCTCAATGCAAAGCGTTTTAAGCGCTTCTAGACAAACGTGAGCACATGGGTGAACATGAAAGTCATACATATATCACCATTTGGGGAAAATGCAGCATTAGTAGTATACCTATCCATCCATCTATATATTCTGACCATGTTTAGAATGTGGTGGCAGAAGGCTTATTAAAATAGCCCAGATGTCCTTTTTCCCCCGCCATCTTGTCCAGATCTACCCTCAGATATCCCGAGGTGTTCCTAGGGAGGTGGAATATTTAGTATAATTAATTTTGGTGGAATCAGCAGTGCATGCACTCAGCACGCAAAATAAATCTGTGCACATTTCTTTGAATCTCATTTAATGAACTTGGAGAAGTGTATAACTTAATGAAAGTGCAGTTTAACTCACGTGTGAAAAAGTTTGAATGATAAATTAATAACTAAGGAACATAAACCTGCCATGTCATCCAGATCTTCCCTCAGATAACCGTGGTGTTCCTTGGGAGGTGGAAAATTTAGTATAATCAATTTCAATGGAATCAGCAGTACAGGCACTTTGCATGCAAAGTAAATTATGTGCACATTTCTCTGAATATCACTATTATTGACTATGTTGAACTTTGGCATGTGAATTTGTGGCGTTTGACCTTAGCAAACCATGTTGACATTGTTGACTTTGGACGGATCTGAGTAGCCTGGCTCCGCCCTCCTACGTACTTCCGCTCAATTTTAATTTTCCTTTAGTACTCCGTCTGGGTTTGCGGTATATTCTTGGGTTTTCTCCGGTCAAATCTTTACCGGTCCAATCAGCGAACAGAAGAAGTGGCTAAGAACAATGTCGTTGAGGTCGTGCTGTAGTTTGAGTTGTAGTTCCGTAATGGCGGCTGAGAAAGATGCGAGCGAAGCCATTCGGTCCGTTGTGGCAATGCTGCGGAATATCCAGAAGTTAACAACTCACTAGCACTAGCGGACATCTCACCAGCTACAGTAGTTTACCAACTAGCGCCCTGGGAGTAGTCTCCTTCTCACCAAGCTCATAGAACCACATATTTAGTATGGGAAACATTTCGCTCTGCCACGTTTTAGTGTAACAAGACCTAAAGTATCCATTAAAGACATTCTGATCAGACTCCCAAACCATTGCATTATCCAAACTTTTATCCACCCATTTGGGACCGCTTGTCCACATTTGGGTCGTAGCAGGGTTTCCCGCAGAAAATGTGTTAGTTAAGGTGGTTGCCATCTGACCACACACGGTTCTACACACTACACTTAATATTAAATTTAAATAATAATATATAAATAACCAGCTTTTTAAAATAACAGTTGCAATGTGCAATGTTAAGCTCATTAAACTATTTAAAAAAAATGTGCTATAACAGTTTTACTCGCATTGCTCCCATTTCCTCCGTGACACGCTCTCCAAAACCAACAGCTGTGAGATAACAGAGCTCAGCCCATAGCTTCACTCACTCCTGCAGATAGTATGCGTGAAATAAAAACAGGACACGTAATTTCACTGTGTGTAGTGTTAACTATGCTAACTAACCGTGTTTTGTGAACCGCGTGTAGTGATTAAAACAGACAACGGCTGTGTCTCAAAGGCCGGGCAGCAGCCGGGATGTTGAGAATCCACGCGCGAGAGGTGATGGATAGTTCCAGTCACTTCGTCATGTATTCATTTCGTTGAAACAAGAGAAGAAAGCCTCACTGATGTGAAGAACAGGACAGAGAAACATATATAAATGCTCTCTGCCTGCCATATGCCAACGCTCCGGTAAGTCCACTCACCCCCGTCTCTGCCCAGGCATGCCCCAGCTGGCCGCACATTTGTTGACAAACTACGACGCGCACGCGACGGTGAAATGGCGATTTATCCCTTTAAATGTGAATAAACGACAGTTACACTCACCGACAGCAAATGCTCTTTCCGTTGTGATTGGTGGTATCTTGACAACTCGCTGTTACCTTGTTTCCTACAGACTGTGTTGATGCGACTTGTACATTACAGCCACTCAAACAGGACAGAGTAAGCCTTAGTTAAGGCGGCATGCGTGTGTTGTTAAGGCAGCCGCCTTAACTGCAAAGTGCTGCGGGAAACACTGGGTCGTAGAGGAAAGTTTGGCTAGCTCAACCAAGTTACCCAGACTTACTTCTCTTCAGCCACGTCCTCCAGCTCCTCACTCCAAAGATGTTCCCAGGCCAGATTGGATATGTCACACTTTCATGGGGCTTTGGGTCTGAAGCAGGGTACCCAAACCCAAATGACTCCTTTTATATTTTTATGTTTATTTTTTTGGCATTTTAGGCCTAAATTATATAGGACAGTTGAAGATGTGAAAGGGGAGAAAGAGGGGGAATGGCATGCAGCAAAGGGCCGCAAGTTGGAGTTGAACCTGCAGCCGCTGCGTCAAGGACTGGGCTTTTGTACATGGCACGCACGCTCTACTAGGTGAGCTATCCAGTCGCCCCCATCCTTGGCATGCTGCAGAAACTATTTCTAGGTAGGTGATCACCTCATCTGGCTTCTTTCACTGTGACGTAGCAGTGAGTGTATTCCGAACTCTGTGTGTATATGTGAACTGCTTAAAGCTTTAGTGCGTAACTTTTTTATATTAATGAACGTCCGTTACATTCAAGCCATTGCCAAATGAGTTGCTACAAAGCTAATTAAGACTATCAGCTCCACACAACTATCTCTGTATTTCTCAGTATGTTCAGAAAATCGTGTCGTCCGGTGACTTTTGAGGGCAGAAAATCGAGCAAAGATATTTAACTCTTCTGAAGAGTCCATCATGTTTTTTTAATCCTCCGTGTCCTCCTTGGCTACTAGCAACTGCGTGGAAGAGGGGTGGGGGTGGTGTGCGATCATAGAAGGCTTGTATCATGTGGACACGCCAACATTGTTCTTGTCATTACTTAGAATTCCTCCTGGGGGAGACAGAAACTACGCACTATAGCTTTAAGCTTGGAAGCTCATTTTGGCTGCTTATCCTTATCTTATCCTCATCCATGAATTTATATTTTACATCATTAGACATATGAAACTGTAAACACAAAAGCTG
Source organism: Sander lucioperca (assembly GCF_008315115.2). Lineage (NCBI taxonomy): Eukaryota > Metazoa > Chordata > Actinopteri > Perciformes > Percidae > Sander > Sander lucioperca. The sequence goes on along the minus strand of NC_050176.1, from coordinate 1,590,484 downwards.
GTATTTTAAAATCGTTGCCTTCAAATAAAAAGTGTAAAAAAAGGAAACATATTCCTTCTTCAGGTCTCTTACACAGCTGTGAAATGCAAAGGAACCATTTTGAATTACGCACGCACACACACACACACACACACACACACACACACACACACACACACACACACACACACACTTCACTCGAGTGTGAGAACCTTGTTGTTCCATTGCTGTCTGTCTCTCTCACATACAAACACATGACACAGATTCACATGTGCACACCAACATAAACACACACAAACTAGTTCATTTTCTCTCTCACACACACGCGGACACACACACACTCACATACGCACACCATGCCGCGCCCCACTTCTGTTTAGGGAAAAAAGTAATTACTTTCTCTCCCTGCCTCAATGCCTTCAAAAGCCTCAGTGGGGCGATTCCCCGGTGAGCCAGTGAAATTCACTTAAACAGCTTTTGAGAGAGTAAGCAGTCTTATTGTTGCACACTGAAACTTTGATTGGAAAGGGAGAAAAAATGAGAGGAGGAAGAGGAGGGGGCAGGGGAAGATTGGTAAATAAAACTCTTGGCCAGTATTATTTTTCTCTGTCTTTTTTGCCATTTCTTTTACCTCTCGGAGTCTTTGTTCTCTTTGACGCTGCTAACGACTGCAGGCAGACAACAACAGCAGGCTGAGCACTGGTGGGCCACAGCACGTGTGTGTGTGTGTGTGTGTGTCTTTCTGTGTGTGTTGCCGTCACAATCCCTTCTCCATTTAAAATCCATATCTCCTCAATCTCTCAGAATCAATTTTCATCACAAGTCTTTATGAGCAGACAACTCTATTTTTAAGAAGCTCAACCTTGACTGTGAGGCGCTCACTCGGTCCACTTGCACGACTTTTTCCTGTTGGGGCTCTTTATGTGGCATCAAAGACGGCGCACAACATGATTAATATCCCGCAGATTCCCACTCTGAGCGGCTAACAGGAGAATCCCAGAGAAAAAGGAATAAATAAATTAACAAAAGCTCAGTCTAACGGCTCTGATGATGTGTCCCGTGGTGAACCGGGAAGTTATCATGTACAAGCCGTGTGAGATTTGCAGTGTTGTGTTCGAAATGTCATCACGTTGTAATATTTTTGTGAAGTTGTGCAAACAATGTGTATCAACATGTAGTGAAGTGAACTTATGACTACATTAAATGAACATTCCAAGATGGACACACACACTCTCTTGGTGCTCTTTGATTGTGGCTTGTATGTGTGTCTCTAGGTGTGTTTGGAGACTATAAAACACTCTAGGGGAAATAGAAAGGGATGGATGAAGCAGCAGCTTGGAGAACAAAGACAGTCTAGAGGGACTTTATTAACATATAAAGAGTCTGAGTGTAGGTGTAGGGTGTGTAGTTGTGTGTGCCTTTCTGTGTGTGGATAAATGTCTTTGTGCATATTGCCAAGTGTGTGCTTGTGTGTTGTGTGAACATGTGCATTCTGTTCTATACTGTAAATCCCCTGCTTTACGGTTGAAAAAAAAAAGAAGAAGAAAAAAAACAAAGACACCGACACTAATAAGGCTGTTGAATTATGAAGAGAACAGAGATGCATGACCCCCCTCGGCAGCTCCGGGGGCTGAGCATCTCTATTGTACATATGTGGGAGCTATAGTCTCTATTCTTCCCTCTCATCCATTTTCTTCTCCGTTTCATCTCGCATCTAGTGACTCTTTCAGAGTGCTGGTGTATGTTGTGCGTGTTCCTCGTGTGTCGGTGTGTGTTTTGAATGATTGTTACGGCTTGCATTCAGATCAGAGGAGAGCCAAACAAGCAGAAAAGGGGTAGAAAAGAGGGATGCCATGCAATGGGGAAAAGACAAGTGAGATGGCAGGGTGGAAGGTGTGAGAGAAAGAGGATGAGACGGAGAAAGAGATGGAGTGAGTATGTCGAGGAGATGTTTAGGTGAAGACAGACATCGATTTAGCAGCTAGAGCGGGAAAGAAAAGAAAGTGCAGGGAAGACATATGCGTGGGGGTTAGCTTTGCCTCTTTCCATCTGCCTCCCTTTGATCTCTGTGACTTCTTGCTAGCGAAGAAAGTAGGAGGAAGTGAGAAAGGTAAAGAGAAGGAACGAACAGCCGAGTCATGAAGGAACAGAGAAAGATGAGAGGGAAGGGAGCAAATTAGAATTTGGGTGAAAGAGGGGGGAATTCATCAAGGAGTGGAGGAGAGGGAAGAAAGAAGTGAGGAAATTAGAGAGAGGGAGCTTGAGTTAGAGATGTAGACAGAGAGAGAGAGAGAGAGAGAGAGAGAGAGAGAAGCTGAGTCACAGGGAGAGATGGAGACAGATGAGACAGCAGGGAGCAATGTGTGAGATGAAGCGGGTGAGGAAAGATGGTGACAAAGTTACAGGGCAATAATTACTACTAAGCAAAGCAATTAAAGTCACTTAGCATTTGAAATCAAATTTGTAGGTGATGGTGCAGGTGTGCAGGTGAGGTAATATGTGGGAGAAAATGGCGCTGTGACCCCTGAGGAGGAATTGGAGGAGCATTGTGCCTCTTTTAAACATGCCACACTATTAAACATATGTATATATATATATATATATATATATATATATATATATATATATAGGGAGATTTGGGCTGCTTTGAAAAGAGGGAAATGAATGAGTAGCCACTGAAAGTCAAGCAGTTGCACTATTTGGATCAATGGTTTATTAGTGCAGTGCAAGTAGTTCTGTGTGTGTCCAGGTTTAATTCCTGGAGACAGAGAAAAAATTCCAAGACAGAGATATAAACCTGTGTACATAAAAACTTAAAGCTGCAGAACTCGATATGTTTGTATGTTTGTATTCACACCAACATTAGTGCATATATAGGTTCTTTTAATGCAGGTAAAGCAGCTAAAAACTAGGCGATACACTCCTTTCTCATTGCCAGCAGACAACTATTTTTCAGGAATGCTCCAGAAAACAGGGTTTAGTAACCACTAGAAAACAGCATGAAGGCCAGTGAAAATGTTATGGTGGTTTTTATATCTCTTATTTAGTCTCTCTTTAATCTGGAGAGATGTTCAATCGCTGCTTGCATGGAGACGGAGGGAATTTGTGGCTAAGATTGCATAACATCGGGCCAAAAAAAGGTTAAAAATTAGCATGTCCATCCGGGTGTCATGTTTCCATCATGCTGGTCGGAGCTGGAGCCGATAAATACCCGTTACTCCTGCAGAATTATTTGTCCCTGTCCAATAGGAAAGGGGCTTTAGTGGACTAAAGAGCCAGATGTTTTTCTCCAGACAAAAAACAGAGTGAAAGAGCTACAAGGAGGGTAAATATTGGATGTAGTTCCATCAGGTCTACAGAAACACTGCTGTAGGTCTGTTGGATGTGTAAATCAGTTTGCTAAAACATAAGATAACAACTTTGTAAGGCCATATGTCAAACGTGTGTGATAGTCAGTTCGGCCTCGAAATGGCAAAACATTTATCAATGCTTCTTTAAAGTGAGAAGTCAACTGTGATTCCCATCATTATGAAAATAAACATCCAATCACTTAGGCTTGCAATTCTGTGGTCTGTGTCGCTAACGACATATCACTTATGTTTTGTGAAAACTTGATAAATCACTGTTTAAATCAGTTCACGTTCAGATTGTGGGACAGTTAGACAGGAAGATGGGTTAAGCGACTACGGCACTGTTTTGTTCCCAGGTGCAACAAGGGAGAAAAACTAATTTGCTACAGCCCTGACTCACACCTCTGGCTGGCTTCTTCTCCATAGCAACGGAGGTTAGGAGCTAATTGCAATTCCAAACTGACAGTAAAATATACAAAAAAACGTTGTCATGAACAGAGAAATAATTACAAATGATGGGCATAATATAAACCTGTAGTACTGTCAAATTATGCGGGAGATTTGAGATTCTATGTTAAGGAAGATGTAATTAAAAACTTTCAAATGGAAATTTGGTTGAAAAAAAAATACTCATGCTTCATAACTCTCTTAGACACGTACGGGGCGGGTTGCCTTGGTGAAGTGAAGTGAACTTTTGCTGCAGCTTCATTAGCAGTTTTGAAGAAAGATGCTTCAACCATGAAAGTGTATCTCCCTTCTTCTCCTTTCATATCTACACACAAGGCTTTCCGTCTCATTTTGCAGATTTTAATATCTAAATATTAGTAATTTAACAAGAAAGTGACAGTAAATTAAAACAATTGTGCATGTGCATGTGCATGTGCATGTGCATGTGCATGTGCATGTGCATGCGCTGGATGACTTCCCTCGCAAGTGAATGTGCCCTGTCTGAATCTGTGCCTTCATGCAACTCTATTGGTTAAACTCCCGGGCTCAGGTGTGTGTGCACAACAATTTGCCCTCACTTTGTTGCCACATCCGACAAACAATTGATCGGCTAGTTGAACCTGGGAGCTCTTTCATGTCTCGACATGTGTTCCTGAATAGATGATGGTGATAGAACGTTTGAAGAAGAAAGCCACCGCCGTAATCAGGACGCCCTGTCAGCTTCAAATGGATTAGCGCTTGATTTGCGTGCCAGCAACTTCAGAGGTTCAATTGCGAAAAAGGGTGGAGGGATGAAGGGGTTGGGATGGAAGACAGAGAAAGGGAAATGCATTTTAGACAAGGTGGCAAAAACAGATGCGAGCTTTGCTCATTAGCAAGAGAGAAGGCTGTTTGAAGTCGGGATGTTTGGCAGAGTTGGCAGCAAATGCGACAAGAAGGCTCCGTAATGAAATTTAGGTGCTCGTTTTCTGACGAGCTTGGAGGAATGATAGGAACATAGCAAAATCCCTGAAAGACAAGAATCCTGTGGTTAAATGTTTGCTTTGAATAAAAATATGTAATTTATTATTGATATATATATTTATATTTTTTCATCCCTTCTCATGGGTGTGTAGTTGGGTTCACACAGCACTATGGGCTTTAGCTGTATGACGGTAGGTATCACTGGAGCTGTAAATTATACCCAGTGTGAAATCTCAGCTTTGCAGTCCTGTGCCATCTGTTTATCCTGACGTATTTGGTATGCAGCGCTGCCGTACACATGATACATTTACACAGAGGTGTGATTGTTTGCTCTTGCATTAATATTTTTCAATTTTACTTTGGGAGTCTGTACATTTTCACCAGTAAGACAGATATTTTTATTTTATGGTGGACATTACATTCATGTTTCTGTCAAAATGTACGTAAAGACCCCCTCCACTCAAAAATGTGTTTTTCTTAGGTTTAGGTCTCATAAAATGGACGACCTGGACTATACTGTCATGTATTTGTACAAAGTTTGTCGTCAGAGATGTGTTTTCACATTCCTCTACTGAAGGAGGGAGATATCTGTGTACTTCCCTAAAATTTGAGATTCAAACGTACCCCGGGCTAGCTTGATTAGGTCTTCACTAATGGATAAACCAATCGCTGTCTAATACACAAAAGCTGCAGCAAAGAAAACTGAAACCTCCAACGTAGAGCTGACTGTCAATCCGAGCGAAAACAGGAATGGCTGACGTAGTCGTCAGCCACTGTCAGTTACAAGCTAACAAGCTAACAAACAACATAAACAAATAAAAGATGCTAACTACACCTGCCATTGTGATACGTCTGCCAGTTGCTGATTTTGGTACTCAATAGATCCTCATCTGAGTCTGGGTCTGACTGAGGCTGGGTTCAGAACACCGAAACTGTCGCTGCGTATGACAGGATATTTTGTCAGTGCCAGGCGTATTTTCACTTACTGGAAATGGGGGTGGCGTCCTAATAAGGGGTTGCACCTGGCTAGAGCGTGCAGGAGGCAGGACATGACGCGGATTCCACCGCAGTCACGTAAGCGGTTTGTAATTTGGTCATAAACTACCGAGTCTTGCCGTTCCTTGAATTTGTCTGAGGAATTTGGCGTCAGCCCTTACCGACAGAAGCTCTCGAGTCTCCTCATCTTTCATTTCTTCCGGGGTTTGCGCCAGCAGCATGTTAGAAACATCATCAACACGCCCACTCGCTCGCTGTGAATTCTCGGAAAAATGACCTGTGCACACATGGGCTCCATCGGACGTTGCACAAGTACACTACACAAGCTCTTCCGGGTAATGTCTGGATGAATTCAGGGTTGCAGTGCATTGAAAGAATTAACTTCTGCTAAGCTTAGTTTTGACAGGTAAAAAAGGCAGAAATACCATACTAATGTACTGTACTAATAAGTCCAGCTTTAGTTTTAATTGTGGCTATACATTATGTATAAGATATTGTTATAAGATTATGTATAAGATAAGAACAGTTGCTTGACACATGATAATGAAGTACCTTGACTCTTTGTTGAGTACCTACTAATGTAACGAGTTGTTAGTTATAACTCAAAGGAGCTCACAGTCCACATGGACTGTATTAATTACAGCCAGCTTAATAACCGATGAGACTGGAAGCAAATAAAGGAGAATAAATAAATGAAATGAAGAAATGACAGTTATTAGATGCAGAACTGCAGAACTGCAGACTTTGACCGATGAGTGTGTCGCGGGCCAGTGTGTTAATTAATTTGGATATGAGTCATAATATCAAGCGAATGATCCAGTGTCACGAAGGAGGGCAGCCAGAGCGTTTTGTCAATTTACAGGGTTGTAAGCACCTGGTGTGGGAATGGGAGCGTGGTCAGATGCTTCTAGTGACAAGTTACAAAGCAGTGACAGCTGGTGACGGGGCTTGTCAAGGTGAGCATGTGCTGATTAGGAACAGGAAATACAAGCCTTCTGATAAAGTTGAATGACTTCTTCTGGGAACTAACACACACCTTCCTCTGTTCTGAGTGACTAGGGAATCACACAAACAACTCGTACAGAAGATGAAACATATGAGTACAAGATATCTCAATTATTTAATAGGATTGTTTTAAAAAAACAAAAAAAACAATGGGCCCTTTTGCAGTAACATTTTAGTACTTTTATCCTATACCTCTCTCTAAATCCTCTGATGATGGTTGCTCAAACAAATGTTCTGAGTCAGATTCAATCCCTCAAAAACGTACTTACGTCATAAATTGCTCATTTCAACCTATTAAATGCCACCTTTACATTAGCAGCTGCCCATTTGTGAGACGTGATAATTGGCATTTACAATATTCTCACATTGCTGTACAAGACAACCATTTGTAGGCAAACTTAAAGGAGCAGTGTGTAGGATTTAGTGGAATCTAGCGGTGAGGTCACAGACAGGGGCGATTACAGGATTTTTTTAGTGGGGTGACACGGGGGGGTACCCATAATCATCTGCTTAGAAAATCTGCTTAGAAATATAGGTACTTTTGGATAGAATAGAACAAACACAATGTAATTTTGCTAAATAAAACATCACAGAACGTATGACATTCATTATTAATTTCACTTGTTTTCATTAAACAAATTGTATATCCGAATACAATACACATTTTCTATAGGCTCAGTCTGCCACTTTTAAAAAAAAACAACAAACAAACAATTCCAGTGCTGGTTCCATGGTATCAGAATTGTGGATGGTCATCATGGAAACATTAAAGCTGTAGTGCGTAGTTTCTGTCGAGGAATCCAAAGTAATGACAACAACACTGTCGGCGCGTCCACATGATACAAGCCTTCCGTGATCGCGCACCACCCCCACCCCTACTCCACGCAGTTACCAAGGGCCAATAACAAAGTCATAAATATGTTCAATTCCTGCCAATATATCCCCTTAAATCCAAAACACTGATCCTTTAATTCCAAAAACTCTGACCCCAGAATAAATCAAAGAAAATTTCACCGCAGTGTTTTTTAAATTTTTTTGAAAGACTTGAAAGGGGGAGAGAGAGGGGGAATGACATGCAGCAAAGGACCGCAGACCTGAGTCGAACCTGTGGCGTCGAGGTGTAGACCTCTATATATGGGCGCCTGCTCTACCAGGTGAGCTAACCAGGCGCCCTCACTGCAGTTTTAAGTCTTGAACAATCTGTCAATGCCATGTCATCACAGAGCCATACCTTACAGAATTAAAGAAGGTACAGTTGGTGTCAAGTGTAGATGCCAGAACATAAAACGGCTTGCCAAATCAAAGTGGGCCATGACTTAAATGGAAGGCGGTCAACAGGATGTAACGTTCACATCTGGATTTGTGAATTCCGTTCATTGTAAATACGTGAAAATTGGTGAATGTGACAATTTCTTACATTTCATTTCAGCATGAATCTGTGGTTCTTGTGTGAGGCCTGAGGGTTGCCTCTTTTTTTTTCCACCAAAATAAATGCAATTCTGTAAATGTGCTGTAATCTGTAAAGCTGTGTTGGTTCTTCATCGTATTAATTCAAAAGAAAAGAAAGAAGGAGACAAAGGACAGCTTGTGAAGCACTAGCAGCCCATCTGATGACTATATCCCTATGTTTTAATTTGTTTATATACGGCACCATTATGTTCCCAGGAAGACAAAAGCCGTTCTGAGATGTTGTCTTGTTTCCTTTTCATCCGTTGGAGAGGGAACAGAAAGAAAAAACAAGATCCTGAATTGCTGTCCCCCGCGAGAGCACTGACGTTGTCTTCCCCTGGTGCCACCAGGGACGTCTTCCATCCTCCTTCGCCCACTTCAGGGAGCGTCGTCTTGTCCCCAAAGATTCCGCCGCCGCATCCTGGCTCCCCGGAATAACTAGGGCATCTGGCAGAAAACTACTTCACAACATAATTAAAGGAGTGTTTGTGGCCTGCACCCTCGTCTCACGTTGTGTGTACACCGGCACAAAGATACTTTGGGGAGGAGAGTTAAGTGATTAGTCGCATCGTGCAACCCAAATGTGGATGACAGCCTTCGCACTATACCTGCTTTAACTACCACCCTTAAACATTGATGAAAACAGCTTTAGATGATGCAACTGTGTGTTTTTTTTTCAACACCAAAAAGAACATATTCTTTGACTGGTACAAAATTGCCCCCTACAGAACAGGAAACTGTTGAAGATGATAGAATAAGGTGACCAGATTTCTGAGACAAAATCCGGGGACATTTTCAGCTCAGAAGCGTAAATACCTCCAAAACAGGTCATGTTTTTATCTTTGTAAAACTTAAAACGGGGACACTGCCCCAGGGGGGTCACTAGACCTAGAGCTGCACTGGGGCACAAGCCCCCCTAGGGAGAGTCCATGGGCATGCTCCCCTGTAAGAAAATTTTGTCTATTTTAACGTTTAAATGCATCAATCTGGTGCACTTTGAAGAGAAATTCAGAGGTTAGACTTAATTATTCTTATCTATGGATGGAAATATTTATGCTGTAGCCTGAACTATTTTGCACTTCAGAATTATAACCATGCACACACAGGTGGAATAGTTTTTTCTAGATATTTTTGCATTAATGTCACTAGGAAGCATACCAGTATGAATATATATTCATATTTGTAAGTGGATAAGTAAGTGGGATTATCTGGAATCTGGCAATATAATAACCATTATGGTGGGATACACTGGCTAAGCAATTAACAAAAATGTCTGTGCTGACATAAATAGTTTACATGAGAATACATTATAATTGTGGCCCTTTGGCTGAGTCTCTACCTGTCAGAGGGAGAGCAGGAGTGCGGTTGTGAAGAAGTTGATAATAATTTCATGGCGCAGATTAACACTTTTGCATGCACTAGATCCGTGTCCCATTCTCATTAGGGGCTGAGCCCCCCCTAAAGGTCTGATCCTAGAATCGCCCCTGCTGCTACTTCATAAGTACTCCACTACACCTCAGAGGGAAATGTTGTAATGTTTACTGCACTACATTTATCTGACAGCTTTTGCTTTATTGCTTCACGCTGGGCTTGTTTCTGCAGCAGCTCACTGAGTATCAGATACAATTAAAACTATTGAGGAAATATTTTCCTTTGACATTGGTCCAGTATTAAACGAGATCGCTGCAGTCGGCAATGGTGAAACAAGTTACAATGTAAGTTAATAGGACAATTGTCCAGCTTGTATTTACGTAGTAAAAGTATAAAAGTGCTCGTTTTGCCACTGACAGGCTCAGATTAATATTCTAAGTGTCTGACAACATTATGGAAAGGATTTCTAAGGAGGTTGATCTTTCTGTTAAAGAGTAAGATCCTTTTTTAAAACAAAAAAAAGTCTGTGAAATTGAGTTCGCTAAACCCACCAGACTCCATGTAAATAAACAGTAATTTTAGCATCGTAAAATGGACATTCTAGAACATATCTGAGCTCTGAGGCTTGCTCTGGCTGTCTTGAGCCTGTGTGTGTAGGGTGCATGACTATTTCATTCCAATTTTGGGTCTGTCAGTCACAGGGAAAACCGGGGACATTTCCGGGGACAGCTCCAGCCGGGGACAGGTCACCGAAACCGGGCACGTCTGGTCACCCTATGATAGAAGCCATTCGTTTGAAATCAGGACTGCGCTGGCAGTAGCACAGCATAGCATTATCTTGTTATATTCCCTTCAGTCGCTCCCTTTCTTTTGGCCTCATTACCTTTTGGTAACACACTGCTCTCCATTTGTTTTATTCTCACCCCCTGCATATGTGCAGCTCTCTCCGTCTCCCCGTGTGTTATCCTCTCTCCTCCTCATGGCCACAATGACCATCCCTCCACTCTTTTCTTTTGTCGTGTGAGCTGAGGCTGTGTAAGAGAGAAGAGGAAAACGTGAACACTGAAAGACACAAGAAGTTAGAACCCTAGGGAGACACTGGAAGCAGCCGCAGAGAAGAAGAGGCCGTCGGCATGAAGCTCAGTCATTTTTCCAGCCAGTCAGCCATTAAGTTAGTCACTCAGTCCGAGCAGACAGTGGCTTCCTCTTGACTCTCTGTTTCATGGATGTAGACGGAGTGGTAGCACTCATTTTTGCAAAACATGAAAGAACACTTTACATGGTAGAGTCCCCTTGGATTCCTTCCTCTCTTCACACTCGCTGTCAAAATATTGACACAGGGGTGGGGAAAGCAAGCTGCATTTTACTCTCATGTATCAGACGCTTTGTCCTTTTGAATTATTGATAGTCTTAGAAGAGGGGTTTGTGCTGAACACAGGGCTATCTTCAGGTCTTTTTTTAACTCATCTTCAGTGGTGGTACCTGTGGAACCAATCCATGGCTGCCTACAGATTGCCGGCTCAAAGCGCTTTCTTTTCCTCTTAGAACTATAGCTCATGGCTAAAAAAGAGACTGAGTGGCTTTTAGTGAAACACCTGGCCTCAGGGCTCGCAGCTACTTTCACAGTGTTTAGCTGATGGCAAATTGTAGAGGTTGTAGGTTCAAGTACACAGGATGGTTGTGTTGCCAAAGTACCCTCGGGTGTAGAGACCGGCATATTTGTGTTGAAAACATTAAGAGAGTATGTAAGGAGATGCCCTTGGACTTTCCATGAAATCACAGTTTTCCTGCAGAACAATCACAACGTAGCATCTGCTAGTGTTCTATGGGGATGAAGTAAGGGTTGGTCGGCATTTGGAGTAGCTTTGCTCATTCTGAGTAATTTAGCTTTCACATCTCACAGACCAAAACTGTATTAAACTGCTTTGATGTGCATTAGAGGCTTCATTAGTTTTCAGTGGCATGCATCTATCATCTACCACACATAAAACACATGTTTTCAATAACTCACTTTGATTAAGATGTCAATAATACCATCAAGGTTTTCCTAAATGTGAAAAACAATTACCATAGTGATTGGATTATAAAATGACCCTGATCAGGGGTGATTCTAGGATTAGAGTTTTAGGTGGGCCTGGCACGCTTTTAACGTTATCCTACTGTGCTAACTGTGTATTTTAACCTCATTTTGGACCATCACGGTAGGGCAAACACTGAATTATGTAACTATGTAAGAAAGACACCAACATTTCTAAGAAAAATGATTTTATTGCTGAGCCATAGGGCCATTACTACAAAGGTGAGGTGGCATTACAAATTAAATTGGATATGTATCCATGGAAAAGCAGACATTTCCAAAATGCAGTACCAATAACTTTTGAAAATTTGAGATGTATGCAATTTTGACTAATGGCTGACAAGCACTATTTTCTAAAAAGTTGTCAGGGTTTTCTTCTGAATGATCTCGGCATCTAGATTCTGGGTTCAGTTTCACGATGCTGGGATATTCCCAGAGCAGAACTCCTTAGCTCACAACAAATATTTTTTTTTTTGCAATTATTTTTAGGGGTGCTTCATATTGTTATACATCATGTTTTAATGTGAAAGTGACGGTGAATCCTTATAGTTAGTTAGTTATGTTTTATTTCTGTGTCATTTTGGCCCATCCCACATGGGATTACAAGACACCACAAATTTACTTATTTAACAAACATCTTATGTGGCATATACATATCATTCGGAGAAATACATGAATACAAATATATACATATACACACATATACACATACATATATGTATATACACGTACACACATACACATACACACACACACACACCACACATAAACAACAAATTCTCATCTACAATTCATCTCGAAAAAGAGCTTTTTTCCTCTTCTCCCAAGCTTTATCTAGATAATTGGCTAATTTATATGTTTCATATGTGAACAGCCATCTCAGTCTTTGAGCATCAAGTCAATCTCTGCTTTTATCCTACGAAACAAAAAATCACGCTGTTCACAATAAAAAGGACAATAGAAAACAAAATGGAACTCATTTTCTATATCATTCAAACTACACATGGGACAGATCCGTTTTTCCTCTTCTACATTAACATATCGTCCTGTTTCAATAGTGAAAGGCAAAACACCAGATCTCACTTGAGCACATAAAGATCTTTATAACTGTATGGCTACTTTACCTATAGTAAGTTTATCTTCAAAGTGTAAAGTACATGTTATAGATAATAGGCCAGTTTATCTTTGCTATTCATATATATTCATATTAATGTATATTGTCAGACACATTGTAATAAAAAAATAAATAAATAATTGACCTAATTTGGCGGCCCCCCCCTGCACTTACTCTGAGGACCCCTTAGGGGTCACAGACCCCCTGTAGAATATCTCTGCATTTAGGTGTGTTTGTCAGGAAGTAGCCAGGTTCCGAATTTCTTATGTTAAAAAATAAACAACCAAGTTACAAAACACAGATTTCCTCTATTACTCACTCGAATGGTTAAATTCAAATGTGACTAAAAGATTTTCATAGAGCAAACAAACTCCCCAGCTGCTCAGCTTCAGAGGAGTCAAGACCATCTAAAAAACCGTATTCCAAACAAGACCATTATGTCGAGTCTGGCAAAAACCAATTTATGAAGCTCTCCTGACTGAATAGCTAACAGAGCGAATGTGGCTTTTTTTTTTTATTATAAATTATTAACATTAAAAGAAATCCAAGCACACCGTCAAAGTATGCACTGGGGTGTTGTGCAGCTTGCTATCTACTTAATCAGGTGTTATCAATCCCCGCAGCGTTTCACGGTCTTGTGGTCAGGAGTTCAACACAAAATAAACAAACTAATGCGTTTTTTTTTCACAAGACAACTTGATTTGCAATTTTAATCTTTTAATTTGGCATTCTACCGCATACATATTACATTAAATGTCACAACATTGAAAGGGAAATATTTAATCGAAATGTTCCCAGTCCTTTTTTTCACTTGTAGAGGTGCATGGCATGCTGAGGAATTGAGTTATTTAAACCAGTGCTCCCGATAAATCACATATTGTAAGAATATAGGTTAGCCCTCAAGGGAAAAGCAGACCGGTGCCACTTCTTCACCCTCACCTTGTGCAGGCAGATGTGCAGCATGTTACATCTGGCTTTAAAGTGACCCGAGAGAGTGAGTTTGAACCTTTGGACCTCGGCGGTATCTCCGAGTGCTGCCTGGGGGTATCAGACGGTGTACGATAGGAGCCAGGTGGAGCGCCGACATTTAGCTAACAAAGAGCACGCTAGTGTAACCCCTGTGGGGTTGTAGGTGAGTCCATGACTGAGCCATGTTGAAGTGTATCAGATGAGCCGCTGACATTTTTTTTTTTTTATTTTCTATCCCTATCGCACCTGTAGTCACTCTCACTGCGAAAAAGTCCACATCCACTTACCTCTCAATGCATTTGCAATGACTAACATGAGGGAACAAGTGCTGAGAAACAGGGGATGGACGTTGAAAGTCATTTTGCATTATCTTCACTATTCTTACGTTCCGTGTGCTTATAGTGGATTGTTCCTGCAATCCTGGACGGCTTATGTTTATTTTATTTTAATATAAAATACATTGATCAATAAAGAATATCATTATATATTGTTCATGTTGTATATATGAAAAGTCTTTTATTAGTCATCATTTATAAAGTATTTATAAATTGTAAATGATGATAATTAATTACTTAGTTTAGTTATAAGCCATGAAAAAACACAACTTTGGGATTGCCAGATTGTGAAAAATATCTCTGCCTGTTGAGTCACTAGTTGGATCATTAAAGTTTTTTAGGTGCAGTAGGTAAGACTTATAAAACTAACTTTCTGTCATATTTGCTGAAACTGACCCTATGTTCCAGTAGAACTACATGAAGCAGGTCATTAAAAACAAAAATCCAGCTCCTCTGGCACCACCTACAGCCTGTAATGAGATTTGCAAAAATCCACCGCTCCCTGTTCAGATGCACCAATCAGGGCCAGGGGGGGGGTGTATAACTGTGTGTCAATCACTGCTTATGCACACACATTCATTCTCCCTCGTGGGGGGAGGGGCTTAGGAGACTGTTTTGGGCTTTAGCGGAAAGGGGGGGAGGGACTGAGAAGTTGTCGATGTTCACATTTTTTGGCTAAGTCCTGGATCTTCACAATCCTACAGCACCTTTAAGTGTATATTTTTTTATTTATATTAATGAACGTCCATTGCATTCAAGCCATTGCCAACTGAGTTGCTACAAAGCTAATTAAGACTGTCAGCTCCACACAACTCTCTCTGTATTAGTATGGCTATGTTCAGAAGATTGTGTTGTCCGGTGACTTTCGTGCGTAGAAAATCTAGCGAAGACAATTCCCTCTTCTGAAGAATCCACCATGTTTTTTTTTTAATCATGTCCTCCTTGGTTATAAGCAACTGTGTGGAGGATGGGTGGAAGGCTTATCATATTATAAAGCGTCATTTATTAGAAAGAGTTACCAAATAATATATTCAAAAATGTGGGGGAAAGTCAGGCTTCAATAATACTGTGCCATTAGCATCACGGCGGACCTGAGGACCTGATTTCCTGCAGTGTGGTTGTCTCCTGGTGGAAAACAACTTTGGGATCCCTGAGAACATCAAATCAATTCAATTACAGTGCAATTTAGTACAAATTTAACACAATGCTTCCATGGCAAAGGCTTGCCAACACATAATTCAAAAGAAATGAAATGAGACACTTATTGACACAATATGCGAAAGGGAAGAGCTGCATGTCATGGTGCTTCCACAGTCAGCTGTGGTGGATAGGGTTAGGGTTAGGAATAACAACAGGAGGTAGACAGCACAGTGACATGACAGCTGCATGCTGCAGCGGTACGTTGTGTTCAAATAGAATTGGTGCGATTTTCCAAGAGGGATGCGTGGGATTTCCCCCTTTCTGGTCTATATATCCCTGCCTCTTCTAAATTATGTTTATCCCCGGTGGGGACAATATGCCCCCCCCAAAGTGACCAATGCTACTTCACCAATAGACCATATATTACATATTATTATTATTATTATACCTAAAGTAGAAGTATTTTAAACTAAGTAAAGCGTTGTAATGTGAACAGTCTATAGTGCGACAGAACGATAAAAACCTGTGCGGCAGTTGCTGTAATTAGCCGCTACAGAGCTCCGAGACGCCATTTACCCGCGGCAGTTGTTTATCCGCCAAAGGGTGAATGCGAGCCAGCTACAGGCACCGCTAGAGGATGGTCCTTTCAGGGGCCGTGGTAGTGGAGTTTAGCCAGAAAAAGTGAGCATCATGTGGCGGTGATGACAGATAAGTTTAGCCACCAAAACGACTAGTTAACTTTAGGAAAAGGATCGTGGTTTGGATTAAAACACTCCCGAGGAACGAACAAATGTTTCCTGGGTGAAAGTAGTTTGTATTCGCCACTAAGTGAACCACGCTCTCCGGTTTGAAAGCGCAGTGTTTTATGTTGACATCACGTTGTGCTATTTCATTTTGAGATTCTTTTCCATTGGATATTCAAGTTCATAAATAAGCGTTTTGGCATGCCTGGCCGAGTGGCACTATATCCATGGTGGTATTGAAAGGGGGATTTCATTCTTGCATGTTTTGTTTTATTGTGCATGATCACAAATCGCATCCTGTACATGCACACACCTGCAATCCACTCAAAACAGACCAGTGACCAACTTTGCGTCATGACCCGCCAGATTAGGATAAGGGATATATACGGTAAAAGAAAAACCTGCTCCACATACTAAACAGTATAGTAATCGGATCAGTAATTGCCTAATTTGCATTTAAATAGTGCAGAAATAGATGTATTACCATATGAAAAGTACACCTATATGCACACACACAATGTATTGCAATATAAAGGAAAAAGTGCATCATCCCTCATTGTCCTATTACTTCCCTGTTTCCTCGTAGGCATGTGCTGACACACACAGACTTTGTTCCACAGAGCAACGGCTCTCCGAATAATTTCCGTTGACTTCCCGGTGCATTGGCCACCGGAGGCAAATCCATAAAAGCAAAGATCTAAGACATTAATTCACATGATTTCATTAAAGATGTGTGGTTGCATTAAGCCCGTTTGTTACCCAGCAGCAGTAGTGGTGAGTACACTGTATGTGTGCAACCCCTGTTGTGTCATTCGATTCAGGGGATTTCCAGGCTTATTTCGTCACTTAATTAACTAGAGAGTATTCCTTTCATTTCTTTTCTGCTTCCGTTTTGTTTATCTCTCAGCCACAGAGGTGTGGAGTCATTTCGAGGTCTTTGGCATCGTGTGGAGATTAATGCCTGTCTACTACTGTGGAGTCTTCCATTTCAACACTGATTAGAAGATGACAAAATCCCCCTAATGAAGCCTTGTTTCTCAAACAACCCCAGTATGCTTTAATGGTATCATATAATATTCCCATGTGAAAGTGGCCATTATGACAGCAATTAAAGCCATTCCAGAGATGATTTTTTTTTTTTAAAGCCCACACAATAGGAAATTTGAATATTGTACCCAATGATATTTCCCATAATAACATCAACCTTCACTGTTAGCCCTGCCTGGTACTAATTACAGACAATTAGTCGCAGAGACAGGTAGAGATATCAGACTCTTTCATCAAGTGTTAGTTTCAGCTGATTATGAAGGAGCAGCACATAGCATCTCCTCACACAGCCCTCCCCATAGGCCTAATTGAGTCTTGGATGATTCCTGCGTTGTTTATTTAGCCCTGATTACACCTGGGATAAAGGCTTCAATTAAAAACCAGAGGCGTAATGATCTCTTCTCAAATGCCAGCCATGTACCACCGATGGCCTCTTACAGAAAGGTCGGTAGCACTCACAGCGGCACATTGTGCAGTATCATTCTTTTTTTTTTTTGAAGATGTCTGAGAGATAGCGGCCTTGTTGTACTCTAAACATCATACATACTTAATCACAAACTTTCTTCTCGGAGCCATCAGGGAGGAAAACAACAAAGTCAGTCATTTAAAGGTACTAAAATGAGATATTTATTCTATCTGTGTTTATATCACACAGCGCCTCAGGGCTATAACCATACCAAAGCCTGATTAACATGCTGACAACAACAGCTGAGGAGGTGTTTGTGTGTCCGTGTGTGTGCGTGTGTGTGTGTGTGTGTGTGTGTGTGTGTGTGTGTGTGTGTGTGTGTGTGTGTCTGTGTGTGCTGAAGAGGAAGAGTGCACTTGAATGTTTCTCATTTGTTTCCCTTGTTTACCTGCAGGGCATTGCACTAGAGCAGGAGCATGAATTGCTTGCAATTGACAAATCACCCACAGCTGATTGCTGCATTAGCTGTGCTTTTTTTAAATTACTCCTCACTTGGATTGCTTCATCATTGCGTTCTTAAAAAGGCTCCGTGTGATGAATTTCATTTATTTATCCTTACATTATTTTTGAGGTGTCAAGGACAAAGGAATGGATACTGCAATTTGTTCATCTCCTTTTTGGATTTGTGTTGTTGTTGTTGTGTGTGTCTGAAATAATAGGGTTAAGGAGAGATGTGTCTGTAGCCACCGGTGCGACAGGAACCTGATTAGGCCACACAGGAAGTGTGCTTTTCATCTCCTATTTCTCCAGGTTGCATCAGTGTGGCTTGTCAATGACACATCCTTCCTCGAGGAAAACACACGGGGTGTGAACCAACATTTCCCACCTGTCAAATGATGTCCTTTGTTTCTCGATAACATCATTGTCTACTTGACATCATGCATATAACTAAAACTGTCAATTGAGCTAATTGTGACAGCGTGTGCAGCTGTAAAGCGGGTTCTTTTTCTTCCCCTGTGTCAGCGATAGCCTTAGCAAAACCGTGTTCCACTTCTAATTATCATTGGGGGTGCAGGGAACATTTCATGCAGCATGGTTCACCCCACATCCAACCTCCCCTTGCATCATGGTAGTCCCTTGCATCCATTGCTGTTGCAGAGGCAGCTGCAGACTGACTGACTCCTATCACCATCTAGTTTATATGTCAACCTTAATAATGGAAAATTAACATAAATATTTTTTTCCAGTTGCATGCCCTTTTCACTGTATAATGACATATACCATTCTTACACTGTGATGTTCTACTAGGGTTTGGTGTGCAAGGTAGGCACATTGCATTGTGCTGTTTGTTTAGCGTTTTGTTTATATTTTCCTAATCAGCTTTTTTACTGAAGCAATCCGGTTACACATGAGCACAACGTTTTGTGCCAAAATTAGAATTGTTTTTGTTTTATATGAGATATTTCTGGATTTGAAATGTTGTTCTCCTCTAACTGGTTTGAAGAGAGCTGTGCACCAATCAGGATTGAGCAACATTTGAACCAAAATGTGATGACAATGTTAGGGTTGACTGCTAATGTCACTAGGCCACTGTCAATCAAACCTAACCAAACCACACCCACACAGTGATTTTAGATTAGAGTTATTGACTGTTAAACTGTTATACAGGATATTTTCTTTAACCTCAGTTGTTGCACATTAAGATTAAGATTCCTTTATTGTCATTTCTCAGCACTCATACATACATTTGAATGGAATTTGTCCTCTGCGTTTAACCCATCCTATGCACTAGGAGCAGTCTGCAGGCGTAGCGCTCCTACTGATGGGCTAGTAATGAGAAAATTAAAGGGATAGTCTAGCAATTTATTATTGCACTTTCATGAAGTCAGGGGACTCACAAGAGGCACATTAAAAAAGAATGGACAAAATTGAAGCAGCAGAGGACGAGATATTCTGAATAAATACCAAAAACACCTGATACTACATTAACCATAATGCAATAATGCATTTCATAAGACACTTTCTATCTCTCATATGCCCACTTCTTACAAACCATACACCTCCAGTCTGTAACAACTGTTCTGTTAAAGATGCAGTAGGTAAGACTTTTAAAACTAACTTTCTGTCATGTTTGCTGAAACTGACCCTATGTTCCAGTAGAACTACATGAAGCAGGTAATTTATTAAAAAAAAAAACCTGGCTCCTCTGGCACCACCTACAGCCTGTAGTACGATTTGCAAAAATCCACCGCTCCCTGTTCAGATGCACCAATCAGGGCCAGGGGGGGTGTCTAACTGCGTGTCAATCACTGCTCATGCGCACACATTCATTCTCCCTTGTGGGGTGAGGGGCTTAGAAGACCAATCTGAGACCACCCTTATGACATCATCAAGGTGATCTTTGGATAGCTCCATCCAGAGCCACAGAGGTCACTGTACAACTGTGTTCACAGGTAGAGTAGTACACTACACTTTATGTGCATAATCGTGTATCAAGTATCCCTTTAAAATTACAAACAAATTCTAAAGATGGGTAACCACATTTTCAGGGACTTTGAATGTGCCCATTAAAATAATTGCAGCGGTTGAAATTGTATCTGACAACAATCGTTTAAAGTTGCCAATCGAACACATTGATCCCAGGATAAATTACAGTCTTATCATTGACCATAACTTATCCTGGGATCAGTGTGCTGATGCTGTTTTTAAAAAGGGCCAACAGCACTTGTATTTTCTTAGGCACCTTAATTATTTTAATGTTGATAACAAAATTCTGATTCTTTTTTACAAGTCCTTTATCGTGAGTATTCTCTCCTATTGTATTGTATGCTGGTATGGACATTCAAAAATCACCCATAGGAATAAATTGGGGAAGATCCTTAAAACCTGTGGAAAAATTATTGGTAACCAACTATATCTGACCAGATTGGCACAGAAGGCAGACAAGGTTTGCATGGACACAACCCATCCACTTTCAGTGGAATTCAAGCTGCTCCCTTCTGGTTGTAGATACCCTAAAGTCAGAAACAACCGAGCAAAAAACTCATTCATTCCCATGGCAATAATCCAATTAACTTGGGGAGTGGTATGACTGGAGGAGGAATATAGGTGTACTGTGCAGTAGTTTCACTTATTTATGACATTTTAGGCCTTTTAGGGAAGTGGAACATACTCCTTTTCATTGTATTCTATTTATTCATGTGTGTATGTATGTGTTAGATAAATAGTGCTGTAGACGTCTGGTTCAGTGTTTGTGTTGTGGTTATGTGTTAATATGCCTGTAGTGTACAACAAATTGCCTCTCGGGGATATTAAAGTTTTCTAAGTCTAAGTCTAAGAATTGCCTTCAAATTTCTGCGTTTATTTGCTGTGACTGTTGCTACTCTCTGGCACACATTCTTCCTGACTATGTGGCAAACCCCACTCATCTGTTACTCCAAGCAAGATACGAAGTTACTAACCCAGCTCTGATTCCTACTTCCTAAGTTATGAAACACAGATGATTTGGGTTATGCGTTTGGAAAGCAACAGCAAGCCATATTCCCTCCAGATTGAAATATTTGTTATGCTCTCACTCGGCGTGAGGCTATCTCTCTCTCTCTCTCTCTCTCTCTCTCTCTCTCTCTCTCTCTCTCTCTCTCTCTCTCTCTCTCTCTCCGACAAATGCGTGCCGTACTTAGACTCCCCAAGCAGCATTACATGACTCATCGAGTTAAGATTTATTCCTTCCATTACCTCGCGCCCTTAGTGTCTTAATGTTACAACTTTCCAACTTAAATAAAAAAAATAAAAATAAAATAAAATAAAACAGGAGTCCTATTTTGTTTTTCAGCACTCGTATAATTCAGTATCTTAAAGCAAAATCCTTAAGAAAGAAAAACAGTGTTTTTGTTTTCTGTAAATGCATTTCCCCTTCTCTCTCTCTCTCTCTCGCTCTCTCTGCATCCCTAGTTGTCAGAGCATGCTTGGGAAATGCGACTGACAGGTTTGTGTTTCTGCTAATGTGTTTGCCCTTCGCATATACAAATCTGATTCTCTACGGCGTGCAGGCTGAGGCTTTTATATGTGACAGGTATCAGTTTTGAGATCAGCTCATCTGAGGGTGCGGCACTGCTCGCTTCTTTCTGCTAATTCTGTTAAAGCCACTGGGACTCCTAATAAGGAACAACAGCGCCTTGATGTTTGGCCCTCTGGCGTGTGAGGTTTATTTGTGGGCGGTTGTGGGAAGAAGATGCACACGCATATCTATGCACACAAATACACATATTTAGCAAACGCACATTTCCTATTGCTTTTACACTCTGACAAACACACACACGCAGTCACACACAGCCACAGGCATTAAAGAGGTGCAGAGATGTTGGAGCATTCATAACAGGCTCACAACAGAAATAGGCCCTATAATTTACTTGTGCTAAATGCAGCTTTTTAGTAAGTGCCAAAGCGACCAGCATTCTGCTCTCCCATTCCACTCTGCTCTGCTCTTACTTCTCCTCCTCCTCGCCCCTCCTGCCCCACATTGTAATTGTCTCCTGAAAGAGCACACGGTAAATAAAGCTAATGCAATATTTTCTCCAGAGTTTGTCTTGTGATGTAGTGCCGCGCTTGGCTTGCCGGAGAACTAAGTTTTTTTGAAATTGAACTCGGGGGCTGGTTAGATGAATAATGGCTTTTCTGAAATAGTTTTCAAGGTTAGTATTCACCGCAAAGGACACACTTTCACATCTGAAGTCCATTTCCCTCGTGTGGAAAATATCAAAATGGGGATTTTATATTTTATGTTGTGCTACTTTGCGGTAATAAAGAAACACACATTGACAGGTTCCCTGTCTGATTTTGTCTCTCATTCTGCAATTTGTTCATCTCCTTTTTGGATTTGTGTTGTTGTTGTTGTGTGTGTCTGAAATAATAGGGTTAAGGAGAGATGTGTCTGTAGCCACCGGTGTCTGTAGCTAACCCTAACCCTAACCCTAACCCTCTGGCTGTGTTACTGTGTGTCAGAGCCTCTCTCACCTCCATCACCTCCTACCTCTCACCCCAGCTGCCCCTGCACAGCCACTGCGACAGCTCCTTCAGCATTTCCTCCACTCTCTTTTCTTTGTAGCAACCATCCTCTCTCCTACCTGCCATCATCTTTCTCTCATCCCTAAGTGCAGCTTTCCCCTCTCCACCCTCCCAATCAGCACCCCACTGCTGTCTCCATGATGTAGTGATGGTCACCATGGCAACTGTCATGCAACTGGAGGGTGGCTCACAGGATTGCATTGGTGGTGGTGGTGGTGGTGGTGGGGGGGTGGGGGGTAAAGGGACCACTGTAGTATGTTGAACAGTGAGGCAGCACATTATCAGACGTCACTGAAAGCTCTTGGTAGACGGATACAGAGCTCCGTGAACTGTTGTCATTTCAGCAGCAGTTGGTAGTTGAGTTCAGCCGCCAATAGGTGACTGTAATGCGGGTACAGACACCGCCAGATGACGCACACACACACACACACACACACACACACACACACACACACACACACTTACTTAACAGTCACAAAGAAGCTCTCAGTGCAAGAGCATTAGTTGAGTTGAGAGGCTTACCACTGGAAATGGGGCTTTAAGACTACCTGTGGATTCCCATACAAAGAGAGTGAACTAATGTAAATTTTAATATAATTGGCTTAGATGGCGAGGAAAATGAAACATACAATTGTATGCATTTAGACTGCATCAGAGAACTGAAAGTAAGCCACTTTTGCTGGAATAAAGTGAAGAGATGGGAAAGTGCCTATTACCTGTAGCTGAGGAAAAACTCCAAGCTACTGTTTTATTTACCAATCTCTCAGACTCCGTCTCCTTTTTCTTCTTTTTCTTTCAACTGCTGGCTTTAATCTCGGTATGCAGCTGAGCTCCCTATAAGGAGACATTAGATTACATTGGACAGCTAAGATGAGAAACACAAGCAAGAGATAAAAAACAAACAGTCGCTGGTGATGGGAAAGGGAGAAAGGGAAGGGAAGTGAGAGTCAAGCTGAGGTAAAGACCTGCACATACAGTATGAAGACAGTAAAACATACAGTACAGCCAGATGGACTGGCAAGAGTAGTGACACAAGCAACTGGCTACATGGCAGCAGTAAGGGAAGACTGACAAAAAGTGTGCTGAGAAACAAACCAGGCAGGTAGACAGACAGTCCAAGAATGTGTCAGACATGTTAATAGGTGGTTGTCAGCCAGCCAAGCAGTCATAATCCATAATTTCATCCTCAAGCCATCCCGATGAATGTATTTGGAACCTGTTTTCATTAACCTTGTGGTAGTGCACTGCATATATGCAACACTTGCAAATTCACTCACTCAGGGCCAAACACACACACACACACACACACACACACACACACACAGCTCAAATTCACTTGCACCATGTAAGCCTAATGACTGCAGTTTATTTGTGCATGGACACGTAAAATGGTTGACCAGCCGGTGTATAATTTCTCCAGCGGACCCCACATGCCTGCCAGCTTGGTGATAGCAATAGTAGTCTGCATATGGATACTGACATGTGTATGACGCTCACAAATGGCCAATATTGGGAAAGTGAGACCAAATAGAACAAATAAAGAATGACCAAAACAAAATGTTTTAATATGTTATTTAACACTCTGAGGACAAAAGACCGGCGAGTCTAAGCAATGTTTGACAACACCCCTACTCAAAAATCTATATTACAAAATTTCATTTTAGACATTTATTTACTATTTTATTCATATATTACGCTACTTTTGTTAACCCAAGACTTTTGTAAATCAATTTTAAGCACCAAAATAATTGTGTGGAAATATTATTTTCACAAGAGATTTGAGAAATATTTCCACTTTAAGGCCAAATCATCTCTTTATTCATTGCTCTGGATCAATTTGGGGCGTCACTATACAGATAGTGAGTTTGTTTTGAACACTTTGCTATGAAACACATGGGGATCAGTTCTATGCAAAAATCCTAAAAAGGAGAATTCTAGAACATACCTTAAATGCCCTTAGACCTCAGAGGATTAAGTTCTACAACTCAATTAAATTCCACTCAAATTAAGGCCAAACTTATAGTAACATTTTTTATACTTCCTAATCACATGTCTGCCAATAACTCTATTCCTTTTACACAGCAGAGATCCCAGCAGAAAATCACAGGTGTAACTAGAGGCAGCTAAAAGCCAACCTGCATTGCTTGAAAATCTGGAAACTGGACTGTAATGCTTCATGTATAGCTGTGAACTGAACAGCATTGTTTGATAAATAGCTGGAAGCTACACTGCATTGAAGTTGAGTTGTGTGTGTGTAAGAAAAAACTGCTGTATGGTACTGCAACACGGTCTCACAGCAGTTCGTGAAATGGTCCCATTATTTTTAATCTATTGATTTGTGTAAACGGACACGTTTATGTCAGCATGTAATGGGAAGCATCTATTGGTTTAGGAAAAGAAGAATGGAGAAAAGGACACAGCTTTTATTTAGAAAACCCTGCATAGTCCAGATTTACCCGCTAAGCTCCCATTACTATCTGGAGCTTTTATTTTGAAAAAGCGTGAAAGACATGAACGTTCAAAGTTATACCGATTATGTCTTCAATAAGCTGAACATTTAGAAATTTGACTGACGTTTCTACCTTGTACTATGTTGAAGTATTTCTCTATTTATTTTATTTTAAGTTTGGAGTTCCATAAATGTGTCTGAGAATATAGTCTAATATTCTAGGTTGTCACTTGTGTGTTTTTTTTATTGCTTAATCACTAGTTTGAAAGCAGGGACTGGTTTTTCAATACACTACACACAATTAGCACAACCACACACACAATTAGCAAAACGCCTCTCAGACCCTTTGCAGAATGAAAAAATCTTGCAAAAACTATACAGTGTCTCTATAAAATTTATAATTTACAATGTTTAATTTATAAACACACACATTTCATATAACTTACAGTAATTCAGTTTGAACCAGTTACACACTGCTGTTGCTA
>NC_050176.1:1520095-1560095 GCF_008315115.2 Sander lucioperca | reverse complement strand
ATAATCATAAAAAGCACAACACATCACAGTAAGTCATAGTAAAACACAAAAGCATAAAATACATAGGAATACAGTCAACAATGTTGTTAAACGCCTGACTAAAAAGATGTATCTTTAGCTGCTTTTTAAAAATGTCAGCAGAGGCAGCTATTCTTAAAACAAGCAAAGGCAAAGCATTCCACAGTCTAGGAGCAAATATTTCGAAAGCTCTGTCATCTTTAGTTGATGTTGACCTTTAACATCACATCCCGAGCAGCACCTTGGCACATGATGCTGTGAACTCCGGACATTGTCTGGAGCGTCAGGTCCAGACATCATCCAGGGTGGTCCTGGATGATGTCCAATCTGATGTTCCTGTCTTCCTGAAGGAGTATTAACCCAAATTCCTCAGCACAGACAGAATGTGTTTGTGTTTACTCCCTCCATGATCTTGGCAGGATAAGGCAGCACTGTGTTATCATACAGCTAGTTTGTCTCCCGTCATCTATGGAGGCACAGAGTTGAAGTGCTTCTCTGCCTTGAAAAGTTATGACGTTATGTTGGATACTAACTTGAATGAGATTGGGGTACACCTGTCTCAATAGCATGAGTTTGTAACATGGAAATTCCACCACACTCACTTCCTGGAAATACTCCATTTGATTCAGGCGAGGGATGGCACCTGGGTGGAGCGTACAGAAGGCAGGAAATAACGCTGTCATGTAGTCGGTTGGTAATTTGTTCAAAAACAACATGTTAAAGGGATATTTCCCCGTTGGAAAGATGAATATATCTTTAAATTGGGTCACTTATGTAGTAGAAATGTGAATTTTTTTTTTAGAAATTGGTGGCTTCTAGGCCGAGAAAAGCCAGAAAATGTGTTTTTGGCTCATGTGGATGAAAGACACCAAATCCCAGAATGCACTTGCTTCGCTGCTTTAGAGTCCACTCCCAAGCCACGTCTACCATTTACAGACAGACAGACAGACAGTGAGACAGTCAACTCAACTCAAGTGTGTTTTATTGTCATTTCAACCATATACACGAAATAATGTTTCACCATGGCTCAAGTGATGTTACACATTTAAAATATATAAAAAAACGACATACGAAACAGGCTACATTTAGTGCACACACATTATAGGCTCCATAAAGTTCAGCTAACGCATACTAGCATTAGCGCTTGGTGGGCTGTAAACACTGAGTATAAACACAGCTGTAAATTTGCGTGGAATGTAGAATGGTCGGCATTTAACAGTCACAAACTCCACCAGCAGTTAGCAGTTAGTTAGATACAAGTACCCCATTTCTGTACAAGTCCGTGTTAACACAGCCCACCTCCACTAGTCTTACCCGGCGACAGAGCAGCAGGCCTGGTAGCTGGATAGTCCGGTACACTGTTGTTCAGCCATGTTTCCACAACAACAAAAACACAGCAGTCTCTGAACTCGCGTTGGGAGTTTCGTTGAAGTTGGATGTTGTCCAGTTTGTTGTCTAATGAGCGGACACTTGCAAGCAGGATTTATGGGACAGGTGGCCCGGCTAGCATTAGCTTTCCACCTAGCTAGCTCATACTCCAGCACTTGTTCCGCGTTTCACCGCTGAGGATGTCCCCTTACCGGCTAGCGGCATCGAGCAACACCGCTGGCTGATGTCTATAATAAAGTGTCCTGCATATTCTCCAATCTGTACCAATGTATCCCGGTGGTACACATGTGCAGTAGTTTGAATGCACATAATTGTTGTAAAAGTTTTCTGCTGAAAAGACGGAGCCTGTTTAGCGAAGCTTCAAGATGGCTTACACTCGTTTTGCTTTGGCAAGCTTCGAGTAAAGACGACAGAACAACCCCCTATGGGCGGGTTGAAAACATGTGGAAGTAGCTCCTACTACTGGCTGTAGTCCATTGCCTCTGGGCAAAAAATCTTCCGATGACGCAAAAATTGTCGTTTTCCGTCATCAGAAGATTTTTTCCAGACCCACGATACAGAGATCTCTCGTCTCAGGGGGACATGAGGGAAGTGAAGCACGGTCATTCGAAAATACTACCGCGTTTCTACTGATACAAAGCTTAATGCTAAATCGGTGAAGTATCCCTTTAAGGAAAATTTCCGGAGCAGCGCAACTCATTTCACATACATGAAGAAGGTTTGGGAGAACACAGGGAGCATTTAATGAATTCCCAAATGAGGAGAATTTAGGATTACACAGTACAGGGTGGTGCGGTCCCAACTTCTGAAGTTCCTGTCTTCCTGAAGGTGTATTTGAACTCATGCTGGAGGCATTTCACAAAATTGTAGTACTCCTCTGCCTGGAAAGGTTATGAGGTTATGTTGGACACTGACCTGAATGAGACCTGGGGTACCACTGTCTCAACTTATATAGCATGAGTTCGTAAGTTGAAAATTCCACCACATAACTAAGACTCTTGCCTTTCTTTGAATTTGTCTGATGATTTTGGCGTCGGCCCTTATGGACAGAAGATCCCAGGAGCCCATACACATTTTCCTTAATAAACTCTATTATGAATGCTTGATATCTCTATTGTTGTTGTGTTCATTTGATGTTTCTCTTTAAAATCACAAACCAGTGATTGAAACATTTCAAACAGCAACAACAAGCTGCTGCCTGTTCACCTCCATATCAAGCGTCTCAAGATCAAAAATTACAAAAGCCTGTTTAGTCTTGGCTCCTCATGGTCTCTCGAGGGAGATTTATAAATCATTGTCCCAGAAACAGGTTGCAGGCAATGAAGCAGACCACGAAACAAACTCAAATAAAAAATAAAACATAGTTTGAAGTCACCACTGACTACTGCCTCCTCGCAGTAAATGGGTCATGCCTCAAAATTTCTTAAAGTTTCAAATTATTGCACAGCCTTGCCTTGTTGAACTCTCCCTTAATTTAAGTGATGGAGTGGTAGAGCTGTCTGGGCAAGTGAAAATAAGAAGTATTTGAAAAAAACATGCGTTCTCATTGCTCCTGTTGTTCTGTGGGATTAACTTTCTTTCCTGGTGTTTCCTCTATCTCACTTTATTTCCTTTTCTTTTTCATCCATGCTAGCGGCATGTCTCTGGTTGGTTGATCTACCAGTGGGGTCCGGACTGGAATCTCTCAACAACAACTGGATGGGTTGCCCATGACATTTTGTACAAATCTTTATGGTTGGCAGAGGATCCATAGTACACATTTTGGTGATCCCTTGACTTTCCTCTAGCTCTACCACGAGGTACACATCTGTGTATCAGAGTGAAATATC
The DNA here is from genome assembly GCF_008315115.2 of Sander lucioperca. Taxonomy (NCBI): domain Eukaryota; kingdom Metazoa; phylum Chordata; class Actinopteri; order Perciformes; family Percidae; genus Sander; species Sander lucioperca. Next base: position 1,556,859 of record NC_050176.1, on the reverse strand, counting down.
TTGCCAAATAAAACTTAGTTGTAGTATAGATATATATGGTCCCAGAGTATAAATTCTAATTACTTTAGTAATCCTCTTACTTTTCATCTACAGCCACCATGGGGTTAACATTTATGTTTTTATTGAAACATTTCAATAACAATTGGATGGAGCGTTGTGAAAAAAACAGTCATGGTCCCCAGAGGTTGAACAGTGATACCTCTGACCCCCTGACCTTCTACATAGCACCCTCATCAGGTAGAAATTGCAGTCTCCATTACTTTGGTTTATGACCAAATACTTGCAAAACTACTCACCTTCCCATCAGCCTCAGCAGTACATTGTATTTACTGCCACTTAGCGAATGTTAGCATTCTAATACGCTAAACTAAGATGGTGAACATAATAAAAAATAAGGGTTGGAAGAAACATATTACATTTACTCTCATTACTGGAACACAGTTTATTTGTGTAATACAAGGTAATTGTACTTTTTTTTTTAAAGTTTTTATCACAATTATCGTACTTTGCAACTATCAAGTCACATCCGTTAAAACAAAAGTTACATAATTCAGTCCTGATAAACTTTGTGAGAATGGAACAGAAGAAAGGAGATCCAGCAGCTGCTGCTGGTGTGTCTGCTGCCGCAGGAGGGCAGAGCTCCAGAGAGTTGAGACTGCACTCAGCTGACACTCTGAAGAGATAAGTAACATTATTGTAAATATTCACTAGCCCAGTGTCAGGGGTTGGGAGGGGTCCATAACTGCAGCCCCATCTGGGCCCGTAGGCGTGTGCGCTACGTGGTGTGTAAAAGTGTGTAGTCTCTAATTCTGCGTTCATATTTGTGTGTGTGGCTGCAGTCACTGTGGTGTTGATTTTGTTTAGCTCCATGTCACCCTGCTGATAGTTTATTCTGCTGTTGATTTTATAAGAAGTGTCACTTTATTTTTGAACGTATGTCGCTTTATATTGCATGTTGTACATGCCGTGGTGTCCATAGCTCTTTTTTATTTATTGCTGGTCATTGTTTTTTAGAGTTTTGTCCCTTTTCTGGGTAATTCTAGTGAGGCTACACTGAGAAAGGCGGTTGTATATTTATAATTAATAATGAGTTGTATGAAAGGGCTGGAAAGTGCCCGTCTATGGAAGTGGAATATAATGGAATGTTGTTCCACTTCCACTTCTTTAATTCAACAGTGGTATCATATATCATCCCCCACCTTCCCCTTTCCCTTTTAACAATGTAAGACAGCTACGTTTACTCAGAGTACATTTTAACCTCTCTCCCTACATTTTCTGTTATTTATGTACTTTTACTTGAGTACAATATTTGGGTACATTTTCCCCCTGGGAGTGGTGATGGCGCAGTGGATATGACACATCCCTTTGGTGTGGGAGACCTGGGTTCGATTCCCACTGCGATACATCAACAAATGTGTCCCTGAGCAAGACACTAAACCCTAGTTGCTCCAGAGGCGTGCGACCTCAGATATATATATAGCAATTGTAAGTCGCTTTGGATAAAAGCCTCAGCTAAATGACATGTAATGTAAACACTACATCTCCTAAACATCAACATAAAGCATTGACACTAAGCATGCTGATGATGACATTTGGCTCAAAGCACTGCTGTGTCAGCTTCACAGAGATGCTAACAAGGCTCTGGGCTCATAGTCTTGATTTTTATCAGCCTTACTTGTTTTAAACTTTACAGAGGCTCAGTCCTCGCCGCAGCGGCCGTGGGTTCAATTCCGACCTGCAGCCGTTTGCTGCATGTCATTCCCCCTCTCTCTCCCCTTTCATGCCTAAAACTGTAAAAAAAAAAAGTAGAACAAGCAGGATGGGAAAAGAGCAACAAATAAGCAGTTTCTCCTTGGACTAATGTCTTCGATGTCAGTGAGTTGGCTCCTGCAGCTGCTATGGCTTTTGTTGTGCTTTCTTTGACTATTCCTACACACTGTTTAATGTATTCATTTTTGACGTGTGAATTTGTTCTACCAAAGTGAGCAGCTTTGCAATATGACCCGGTCAAAGTTCATCGCCAGGTCAGCAGCCAGCACTCTTAACAGTCTAACTGCTACCGGTGTCCGCCCTCCTCCTGCTGTTTTTCCATTGCTCCCTTGCCTCAGCAACAACAACACCATCAACATAATATACACGCAACATCTGAACTATCAAATATTCATACAATATTACTGTACGTAGGGCTGCCTAAAGCCAACAAGACCATACATCTTCGTCGGAAACGTTCACCGCTTTGTCATTTTTACTATGCACTACAATGGCTGGGGTATAAGGTAACATTGCAGCTTATTGTCCATATGTGGTTTGACTAGCTGTAAATCCTCTGTAGAGAATATGCAAGAGCATCCAGTATGCACGTTATGGGAATATTAAAGTAAAAGGATAAAACAGGGAAAATAGGCAGCGAGGTGCGGCGAGGAGAGGAGAGGACAGTGAGTTTATGACTCCCGCTTTAATGGCACCACATTATTCAGAAGTCCTCCAGGACAAATCCAGCTGTTCACTCATAGCCCCTTGCTTGCATTCACTGTTATTTCCCCTCTCTCTTTTCCCTTTGCTCTCATTCTTCTTGTCTATTGCCCTGACGCACCTTCTTGATATCTCTCTATGTTTTTAAAAGCTGCTCCACCTCACTCTCTCTAAATTTCTATCTCTCCCTTTATACAGTATCTCTTTTCCGCCCTCCCTCTTTATCTCTTCCCCTCTCTCCCTCCCTCCCTCCCTCCCTCCTGCTCTGTCTTTCCCTTAATCCCATCCACAGTAGTTGAGTGACAAACCTAATTGGAGTGCAGAGAGGGTCCAGTGGGAAACCAGACATGAAGCAAAAGAGACACTCGCTTCTGTAAAGAAACATGCAACACAGGGAGCCAGAGACAGTGATGGCCAGTCAAATAAACTAGTTGGAGAGAGACAATCAAAACGGATTGAAAGCGTGATGTGTGTGTCTGTGTGTCTGTGTGTATGTGTTTGTGTGTGTGAGAGAGAGTCTGCAAGTGTGTGATACCTTGTTTAGAGCTGAAATGTCAGGTTCCTGGAGGAAACTCTGTCCCCGTGGAAGCCATCGATCATCCTGGTTTCACATTTGTTGTTAATAAGTTGTCTTAGATTGCTTAGTTCTGCGTGAAATACAACACTAGTGACTTTCTAACAACTGTTGCTGCAGTGTAGCAGAGTACAGGCTTTATCTGTGCTGCCTGCGTATCCTTCCTTTCTTTCAAAGGTCGGCGTGAAATGCTGTTGAAATTGCAGACTGATTGGAGAAATCTGTCAGAATATTGCATTTTGTGGGAAAAACATTCAGGTTTAGATGCACCAGCTGCCAAAACGTCTTGGGCAAAATAGCTCAGTGTAACTAGAGCTGTTTTGTTCAAGTGTAATATATTATGTGTCAAAAAGATTTAAATCTTTTGACTGTTACAGCTAAAAAATACAGCCCAGTATCCCGAGTAATTCATATTGGAAGATTCTGCACATCACAATTTACATCCAATGCCAGCGTTCAGTGGCAATTCAGGAAGTAGCATGTCTTTTATGTGGCGAGGCAGAAAATAAAGGTGTAGAGGTCGAGGGTGGTGGATGGTAGGGATTCATATTTTTCCCACAAAGGAAACATTTTCTGTCACAGAAGCAGACACACTCTATCTTGGGAATCATGGTACATTGTCTTGGTTTTAATGTATAACTTCATCCTACAGTCAAAATGCATTGGTCATATTTCAATCAACACTTAATGCAACAAGGAAAAATATGTATTATATATTATATATATATTATTTTATGGTATTAATAATTAGTAAGGCAAAGGAAAGCCATTTATATTAATCCACGTTAGAATAAACATAGCATAAACTTTGCATGAAGCTTAAACTTTGCTATTGCTGCGAGGAATATGAAATGCAAAGTTTATTGCCTATAATCTGTCTGCTGAGAATAGCCTCCTGGAAGTAATATTTGTCAATGTTTCACTGTATACACAAAAGAAATTAGTTAAAGCAAGTCATTTGACATTTTCAAAGTCCATTAAACTGAGACGGATTCCATATTCTGTTAGCGTTCAGAGGCTGCTGGTGCGAGGCACTCTTTGCATCTTCATTGTTCCATCTGTTGAAGGATTTCCACGCAAAGCTGGTGGCACACATTGTTTTGTGTTAGCCTTACTTTGATAGTAGATGAATTTGGTGGGCCAAAAGGAAGTTACCATTGGGCTGCTGAGTTTTGCATCCCTGCTGACTCCGAGAATTGCATCCACGTGAGAGGACATAAATGACTTCTGTAGTGATACGTATATTTTGTAAGTATCAGCCTATTTTGGTTTCACGCCTAGAACATAAATAGTTTTTCTGTTTTTCTTTGGAAATGGTAAAGTTGTTTGGAAGTGTATTCCCAGGAATTCCGTTTCCCTGGATTAAACCCTAGTGGATGGGTATGCAGTCCATGCGTCAGATCAGAGTTTGCATCTTGTCACAGAAAGCAATTAATGTCTGCTTTTTTAGTTGCCAAAATGTTTAAAAAAAAACACTGTCATTAAATATATTTTAGGGTTTTACAGAATTGTTTAATGTCTTCAAAAATAACATGAAGTACATCATAGATTGCATGCCAGGCGTAGCAGGTAAAAACTGCGTTCTCAGATATTGTGTTTTAGCGACACATCTGTGTTTTTGAACCAAAGTAAGAGTAGAGTGGCATTCATGAACTATATCTGATGCCAAAGCTTCCCACCGACATATAAACTACCCCAACCCTGGGGTTGTTCTCAGCCGGAGGAGAAACACTGGTTGCTACAGTCCAGGCGCTGGGATCCTCCATAACTGACATGGACAGGGACCCGTTCTGTTTATACCACATCGGTTGTCTGTGTGAACAGACTCTTTTTTTTACACCAGCAGTAGAGGTTGAAATAACAGATCGCTTGGTTGACTCATAATTGATTGTTACCTTTACAGTTTCCATGCTCCGAGTCGTAGTTGGGAGCGAGCGGGTCTCAAACTAATAACTTGGCTCATGGCAGGTAACTTGCATCTAGTGGTCCGGGTTACCAGAGCCGAAGCACAAAACAGTGAGGCGTCGTTTGGTTGCAGCAATGAACTCGGACTTTATTACTCACAGTGGTACACATTCACGGGCATAAAAGGCACTTTGCTTGCTAGCATTCGGCTGGAGCGTGGACTGCGTTACTACTACATTCGCACCATAGACTCAGACTGATTCCCACGCTATACTTTGTTTTTACTACCCAGATCACACCTGTCCCACTACGTCACACATACGCATTTTTCCAACAAGCCGCCAGGGGGAGGCGGAGATTGCAACATGATTCAGTTCAGTTAAAAAATTATTGGAAACTGATTGTTTAGATCTTTTTTTTTTCTAAGGTAAACCATCATGTCACTGTTGAAATGAGCTTTAGTATGTACAGCAGTAAGTGAACACATCGCTGTTCATAATACCACGACACTCACTTCTGTTGCTAAGTGTTTAAGGTCCAGTGTGTAACGTGTTTAGTTGTTCATTATCAAAATCTGTGTTGCCCGTTCACAAACTTGTCCTTTTTAATGAATATTTACCACCACCATCAATTCCAAGTATTCCTATTGGCTTGAAATTTTACATTTGCATTTGCATGAACTGGGGTAGACGCTCCATATTCATGCTCCATCTTGAAATACGTTAGCCAGTAAGGGACATACAGGACATACTGCTCCGCCTTTCACGTTTTCGCTGTCACATGATAAACTCACAGGTGCTGCTAATACTGTGGGTATCGTAGATTCCCGGCCCCGGCAAGTTTGAAGAAGGAAACATGGAGGACCACACGTATTCAAAATCCAAATTTCAGGAACAGGAGTCTTCTTCTTCGCCCAGAAAAAGAAAAAGGATATTGAAAAGAGCAAGAGACCGGCTTTTTGAAGCGTGAAGGCTGCCGTAGCTGTAATACGTACTTTGTACTGCGTGGCGTGAGAGAGTTGATTGCGATATATGACCTCAACGCTAGATGGGAGAAATTCCCACACATTGGACTTTTAAGCTCACTAGAAACATGCCATTACTGTGACTGGTTTAGCTGACAATCTTCTGATTTGCTCAGTATAGCCTGTATAGTTTGAAGATTCTGTGGTACAGATGTGTTTGTACATGTACTAGATACTTCCAATGTGAAGGTGGTGCGTGCGTTCAGAACTGTACACACTCCAAAGCCATTTATGCCACACAGACCCTTGCGAGTATGCAGAAAGTATAACTTTTCAGATTTAGTCGCCCTGATTGGTGGCAGACAGCAGTGCAATACTAATTGGCCAGTAACTGTCTCCTCTCCATCATTTTTTAGCTTCCAGACACAATTCGTCATTAATTTTATTACGAGGCGAGGAGTCTGTGACACCAGTAATTCAAACACTATTTATGAAATGTTATTCACACATAACATTCTGAATCGAATAAATAAGCTCATAATGAAAAGCTGATTTATTTGGTTCTTCTCTGATATTCTTTTCTGTATTACAGTGTTTTTGTTTGAGTAGAACAGTTCTGAAACCTGCGACACCAGACACATTCTAGCTCGGCACAATCTTTAGAGTTTCTCACAATATGTCTGAATGCGAGGGGCTTTAGATTCTTGACAGACAAGCAATGACAACCATTCGTAACAGTGGTTATGAAAAGCTTGAATTGCCCCTGTCAAGGCAAAGATTAGAAGACTTGCATGGGATCATTTACAGTCATTGGCACACAGTGTTTAAGGGAGCACCTCAGGCCTTAGCTGTGGTGAGACCATCAAAGATGGTGTCACAGAGAGATATGAAAGAGGTCCCTTTGCCTTTATAAAACTCAGAAACACATCACCTCCTACAAATGCAAATACAAACAACCCCCCAAAGCAAGAAAGCAAAATCAATGCTAGATGACTGATTAAACCTTAACTAAAGACCCATCAAACAAGACCAATATATTCTGACAACGCTCTACACTCAGACTGCCTGAAAACAGAGGAGTCTGTGCGTCAGTGGGATTTAAACCAGCTAAAGTCATTGAAAGATAAATGAAAAGAGCCATCGAAAGATGTTTAATGAAATAATTAGCTGTCAAAAAGGCAGGCTGTGGAGCTGGCAAGAAATCCATCACAAGGAAGGGTAAAATCCCCCGGTTTATGTTATAATCCAAGCTTTCAGGGGCCTGGTTGATATGGGCCACTTTTTTCTTTGACTGCATTTTGGCTGGATTAATTGACAGGCTTGTCACAGGAGTGAAAGCTGTTTGGTGCAGCTAGAAAGTCAGGACCTAACAGGGAAAAGCTCTGGCTTAAAGAAATGTCCTGCAGCACAGCCAATATTGGTGCCACAAATCAAATCCTGTGTGTGTGTGTGTGTGTGTATTAGCCCAGGCTGTGTCTGATTCTGTGTATTTATGTGTTTACAACATTTTGGTTAGCTTTTATGTAAAGTGTAGCAACCCGTTCTCATTCCTAAGTCGTCAAATAGGGAAGCTTGGCTCTCATCGTCAGATAGCAAGGCAAAAATCACCCTTTAGTGTCTGGACCGCAGTGCTGTAAGATGGCGTAATATTGAGTAGTAGTAGTAGCGAGTAGTACGAAAGACCATAAATCCGCGCAAGGAGGTTGGTTGTGGTGGTAGAGGGGTCCTTTTCTTGTCCCTCATGTCACTCAATCATAACATTTTTTAACCCCATCCGCGGTCTTTCCCTTAACCTAACTGTCCCGTTCCTGTTCCACATGTCCGTTAAATGTACATTTTTATATGACGCAAAATCGGACCGACCCAGAGCGACAAACAGTGACGCCAAGAATCCCGACGCTAAAGGAGATTTTTACATCAGAAACAAACGCCAAAAGCACTTCACCAAGCGTGGCTTTTTGTCGCGCTGGGAGTGAGAATGCGTTGAGTGTCGCACATCTGAGAACATAGTGTTGGATTTGAAGATTTAATACTATTAGCGTCCCAATCTTAGTTCCCAAATGTTTCCAAACTTCAACTGTCAATCATTGTCTGTCCAGTTGCCTGTCCTAGTAAATGCTACCTGCCCATCTGAAGACTCACATGTTCTGCTCTGCAACATAATGTCCTGCCTTGAACCTGGTCTCATCTCTCTGGGTTTTTTTTTTAGCGTGAGTGGTAAATTCAAAGCCCAGGAAAACCTTCTTTAGCCTTTTGAAGTTCCCAGACCTGTTTGCGTGAAATCAATCACAGGCAGTGCTGTCCTGCACCACTGCTGCCGCTAAGGCCTCCTTCCAATTCCATCAGTGAATGATTGGTGCCTCTCGGTTCTTAAGTAAGATTCTGCTCTCTGATTACACTTCCCCTAGTTGAGGGATTGTTAATGGAACATAAAAATAACTGACCCTGAAACTGTGGATGGTAGGGTGCATTATTTAACTACTCCTACCATGGCCTCCAGGGAGAGCAGGAAGGAGGGGGAGAGACAGTAAGAGAGGGAGTAACAACTAAACAGAGGAAAGAAGGCAAAAGAGTGCATACGTGACAGTCTTATCGAGACATTTTGCAGCTGTATAGTGAAACTTTGCTTACCCATTGCAAGAGACAAACACTATTTTGCAGCTGCATGCAATGTCCTTGTCTGAAATTCCCAGCCTCCTCCTGCTGGGTTATAGTAATTCTTTAAGGGTCACACATCCTGATGTTGTTGTAATTGGTCTCCTGTGTGTAGATGGAGTGCCTCAAGGCTCTGGATCTCTGTGTCTGCATGTGTTACTGTACAAACAGGTGCGGTGGGAGCAGAAGAAGAGGTGCAAAAAGACAAAAACAAAACAACAATGCCTGGACTGAACGAGTTCAAAGAGAACCATTCCCACCGTTGATGTACAAGCTATTTCACGTCTGTTTCATGAATTATTAACGGCAAAGTGCTTTTGTGTTCCATATTAAAAAAAAAATTACAATGGAGACAAATGTGGAAAACTGGGGGAAAGATGGTCTCTGTGTAAGAGTCTCTCTTTCATCATCAACAACAACAACACAATCTGTCAGTTAGTCCGTTTACATGCACACTATTGTCCCTGTTAAGTCCTAGTATTAAGTTTGTAGTATGCTACAGGACATAACATACCTGGGATTTTCACATTTTCTGTATTTCACATATAGAGTGTCTTTGACTCCTCAACATCTCGGACAGTCCCATTTCATTTTCATCATGACTTTGTGTAGCCTACTTACCTGCAGGTATTATCAGTATCACTTATTGGTGTCAACGTTTTTAGGATGGCCAGGACATAAAATGGTGTAGATATTTAAATACAGCAGAGGGGCTCTGCACCACAGCTTGTTTTCTGTGTGCAAACCGTGTTTTATGTGTGCAATAACAATGTGAAAAATCTCAGGTGCAATACTATCTAAATTCACAAGTAGATTTTATACATGGTACATGTGCTTCTGCTGTGTGCATCCTGTTTTCTCTCTCTCTCTCTGTCCCTCATTACACCCTCCTCCCTCTGCCTGTTGCAAACCTGATAGTACGTGTCCATATACGCGTTATTTTGATGGTTGGGATCGCCCCGCTTCCCAGCATTGCACGCTAGTGGACTTGCCACCAGTTTCTCCACTGACAAGCAAAGAAAACAGACTACACCCTCCTACAACCACGATGGCTGCAGCTGATTTGACAAACGCGAGTGGCGGCTCGTTTGGAATATGATCGCTTATTTTACGAAAATAGTTCACCGAAACGTGTTTCTGAAAACATTTTATAGGCCATGCAGCTGCTGAATCTGTCTTTATTTCAGGTCGACAAAGGTCAGTTTAAAAGATTTTCGTCAGATTATGAGAGTAGTTGAGCCAAGCCGTCCGCTCCTCATTTGCATAAAATTGGCTGGATTCAACTTTATGTAAATGAGGAGCGGGCGACTTGACGCCCCTGCTTCTCCAAAGTCCCCGCGACGCTACCAGAATGCATTGCACCGCTGCTCCCATAGAATGGGAAGCGTTGAAATGACGCTGATGTTCAAAATAAATCCTTGATTGGCCCAAATCTTGATGTTGTGGATCGCGTAGGGATTTTTTGTTGTTGTGTGGATCATATTATACATGTATGATACTTGAATGAAACATAAGTACGCAGGTTGCTCAAATTCCGGTGCACATGTGTTGTATCAGTGTGATGGGCTAACATAATACGTTTTACCTCCTGAGCCACAGTTACCCTTATATGATATATGATATGAATATATATATATATATTCGATAAACGATAAAAAAAAAATCAATTTTATATATATTTTTCTATATCGTATCAATCGCAATGTTAAAAACGCAGCAGCCGAATGGCGTTAGTGCATTTACGTCATTTGGACGACGCTTTACATCCTGATCCGTGCACGTTATGTTCAACAGTTCTTAATAAAATGAGGAAATCCTCTGCTTTAAAGAGCATTACAAAGTTGAAAAATATCCCTTTTAAAGTACATTTAGAACAGATAAAAAATGTGTGATTAATTTGCGATTAATCGCGAGGTAACTATGGACAATCATGCCAATAATCACGACAAAATATTTAATCAACTGACAGCCCTACTATTTATTCATTGATCAATGTGTGATGTGACATATATCGTTATCCAGATATGAAATGACCTATATCGAGATATTGGCCATATTGCCTAGCCCTAGGTTCAATTAATGCTATGACCGCAAGCATCAGCCCACAGTGTCCACCGCATCAGGTGCATGTATAATGAAGTGCAGTGTGTTTATTTAACAATGAAATGTTTCCATTGCATATCAATGTGGACTTTTGGTGCAACTCCAGCTGTTGCCCCCCGAGTTTGCCTATGCATACAAATGGCCTTGCTTGCAACAAAATCAAGAAATATGAAGAAAGTTATGATGATGAGTAAGGATGGGTGAAAAAAATATTCACTCATATCACATCTCTGCGTTGAATCCCATGTGCATGCACACATGAACATGCATACACACATTTAGTTATTACCATTCAGAGTAGGAGTGTGTTGGCCATGATAAAGGACATCAGGTATCCAGCAGTTTTACAAAAGTCTAAGGATCCTTGGATTGTAACAGCTTGGCGCTCTCTATGGACTGTTTGGATTTTGCTCGAAAGGGAAACCTTGAGCTCGGGGTCTGGTCCTCTCAAACACACACTCACAAACTCATTGTTATGCATACAAGCCGACGCGTCCACAAACGCACACAAACATGCACACACTTGTCCACCAGGCAGTCTCATTCACACTCTGGACTTTTCTGTATTCTGAGCACAGGCAACCTTGCTCCTTTTGCTTTCACTCTCTCGCTTGTCATCAGGGGGATTCAATTTTTTTGTCTCTCCACGGGTTGTGGATTTCTCTGTGTCCAACTGTCCATCTGTCTCTTAACTTATCTTGGCTTCTGCATGTATTTTGCTCTGTTTCTCGCAGCCTGGCGTTCTCTCTATCACTGTGTGCCATCTAGCTTCCTCTAAATGTAGTGGACTGTGGACTTTAGAGGTATATTCAGTTCAAATAGAAATGGCTCTAATGTTTGTTTCTCTTAGTCTCTCTCCCTTTTCTTTCTCCCTTCATATTTGTCTTCACCTGAGCATAAAGTCATATCAGCTATCGATTGAACTTCAGACATCAATATGACACATGAAGACACACACAGTCATTTATTTATGTGTAATAAATTCAGAGCAACATTCTGGTGCAGTGAAAAAAAGAGGAATAGTTTGAGCTGTGATAAATGGCTTGATGGCACAAGAGAAGAATCTATCTTTCTGTCTCACACTTGTTTATTTTTGTTATAAGTGAATAATTTCACAAGTTATATCTCAATAATTAAAATAGAAGACTCCAAATCGACTTTTGCTTAGCATCATCATCTTTAAAATAAACTATTGTTTCAGTTTCTGTAGACTTTTGCCAGAGTATTACTAACACTGATGAACAAGATTTTGATTTTAATGCCCCATCTTTTTGCTCTGCACAGGTGCTGGTCAATGATTTACTAGAGGGGGACAATTGCACATTGAATGAAAACACCAAGGAAACCAGGTTCACATTAACATTCAGAGGACATTTCTAATGCACTTACAAGAGTTTGGTGAGTAAAGGTCCTTCTTTTAGCAGGCTACATTTTAACAATAGATGTGCTGATGATTTTGCTTTTAAAAATTTAAACCAGGCAGAATCGGTGAGGTCAGTGGCCCGGAAAAATATCATGCTTTTACAGCAAGCCTTTCATCTCAGATCTTAGAGTGATCTCAAGTATTATACTTAGGGAAGACACTTAGTCGAAATACAGGCTCTCAGATTATAAAAAAACTCCCCAAAAAACACAATCTGTCATACGTAATGTGCACATTTATACATCTGAGAGAATGGAGATACAGTACTTCCACTGAATTAAACGTTTCAGTTTTTATGGTCCTTTGCTTCCATATACAACCATAGAATTACACTAGACCTAATTTAGTCTTTATCTGGCATATTGCCCAGGTGTTTGTATCACTGACTTTTATGAGGAAAGACCGAAGAAGGAAACAACCACCAGTACAGAGACATAATGACTTTGGTTTGCATTATTTACAAGCAGAAATCGTCCTGCCATTGTGCTCCTCAATTTATAGGGTAAAACTGTCTTTTTGATGTAGAGAACGTATAAATTATTACACATTATACACATTATTCAGCCTTATTATAATGCTGTGCACCTCCAAATGCGTTTCTCTTTGCATGCTGGAGCTACTCCACACATTATTGATGATTGGCTTTGTGCTGATGATAGGCATGATCCTCCTCAGTGACTTAATTATCACTTAAATACAACATACATCAACAGATTGCCCTTCTTGTAGCTAATTGACATCAAACTCGAAATTCATAGCACCTCTCTTGCCAGTCTTGCACCATTTGGCATTGGTACAGTGGGGTGCTAAAAATACATCCACATACCTAAACAACATTGCCATTGGAGAACATGCAGAGAAGTGAAAAGCTTGAATGACCTGCCATGCCTAGTTCAGGTTGCTAAGCTATGATTGGACAATTGCTTTTTGGGAGAGTGGTTTAGCAAACGGTCAATTATGTGATTTGGTAATGGTAAATAGACTTGCATTTAATGGCGACTAGTCTTCCGCCCACTCAAAGCAAATTCACCCCTTTCACAAACACATTCATACACTGATGGCAGAGGCTGCCATGCAAGGTGCCAATCTACTCATCTAATCTAATCATTTACTGAATGTAATTTCGGGTTCAGTATCTTTCCCAAGGAGACTTCAATATGCAGACTGGCGGACCAGGAGATCGAACTGACAATTTTTATGATTAGTGGATGACCCACTCTACCTGCTGAGCCACAGTTGCCCCTTATATGATTGGACAATATATATCATGAAAAAAAATCTTTTATATATTTTTTTCTATATTGTACTATCGCAATGTCAGATAAAAAAAAACAGTGGCCGAATGGCGTTACCGCAATATTCACGTCATTTGAGCCAAGCTTTACCGTGGGGTTAATTAATGAAGACTTGGGCCTCGGGCCGCCATAGTTTGGTAACAGGGCTGCCAACTTTTCAAAAAACCTTGGAGTGAGATTTGGTGGGATCAACCAAAATTTTGCAGCGTACAAAGCAATTTTTTTGGGCTCATTCAGCATCATTACCATACAGCAAAAAAATGTACCAGGTAAATCAGGAAGCGATGCAGTAACGTTGTGGATTGCTAGCAGAAACAAACCATAAGCAGAAATGGATAAAGAAGGTCTTTTGAATGGCAAGTTCAGTTTTAAAGCCCTTCCACATGGCTCTCTCAACAAGACTAAAGTTGTTTGCATATACTGTCGACATTGCCATTGGAGACTTCCAGCGATAGGTGCACGTTGTGTAATGGTCGAGGTTTTAAACACTTAGTTAATGTTGTGAATGTTTGTTATGTAAATTAGGTATGTTACGTTAGTTAAGTCAAGTTCTGTGTGAAAGTCTTGTTTTTTGGACCCATCCATCCACCCAACACCAACGCACTCTTTATATTACTTGATCTGGCTACCTCCTTTGCTCGTCATAATTACTACGCCCACTAGAGGCCGCTACTTAGGGGGAGGTCGCAGCACCATTTATATAGAGAGTTTGGCCAACTAGGGAATCGAATGTTCTGAGCTATCCCGTTATGCGATTGGTTCCGAGGTGGTCACATGTTTCATGGACTCCATGTTGGATACCAACATTCATCTGATTCCCATTGACAGTGCAGGGAACAGTGGAAAAATGTAATAAATTATTTAAAAAATGGCATAAATCACGAAAGAAATGCCCAACTGTTGCACATTTGGCTGCACTGAAAGACAGGGAAGCGGCAAAATATTTCACAAGTTCCCCTGTGAACCAAAAAGGCGAAAAGTATGGGAGCTGAAGGTGAAAAGAGCTAACTGGAGAGCAAGTGACTATTCATTGTGTGAGGGAAATGTAAATTTCTCTCTTTGACTTATAACAAATTACATAGGACAAATATAGTAATACCATCATTAATGTGTACCATGCTGTCAAAAAAGTTCTAGCACTGCTTTAGAAATGAATGAAGTTTGAAGTTAGCCATGCCATATGCTAGCATTAGCTTTTTCGCTAGCACTCCATATACCTAAATGCTTGTGATCTTGCCATAGTCATATGGCTTTTGGTCTCAACCGAGTCCAGGTGTCTTTATTATGTTCATAATAATATTGGAGGGAAAGTGAAACACAGCTTGGACGGGGATGTTGTTTGGCTTTTTACAAGTTTAGACAGCTAGCTAATGCTACGTCAACGTTTGCTAACAATAGCGCAACAGCGTTAGCCTAGACTGCTAGGTAAATATTACAACTGCCTTTGGAGTTTCCTATAGCCTATCTGTGTCCACGTTGTCAACATAAGACCTGTGGCGTTAGTGCTCCTTTTGTACCATCATTTTATTGAATTAAATATTAAGCTTCACTCCTCTGAGATGGGTGGGTTTTTGTTACGTTACACACAAAGCTAACTCTCTATAGTTAGCCTGTATGCTAGCGGACATTAGAAAGGTAAATACCACTCAGAGACTTAATTGGCGACGTGGTCACTCACTACAATGGGCATTTTTTAGAGGCCCATTTACAATATAGAAGGTAAATATACACTGGAATGTTTCTGTAAGGACCTTTTACATATTGACAAATGTTGATAATAACATGTATATGCATGTTTATGGTAAAAATAAGCAATTTATTTCAAGATAGCATATTCGACCCATAGGGTTACACTGTATAGTCATCTGACGTTGGTATCCAATATGACACCCATGATTTGAGTTGGCCAAATTCTCTATATAAACAGCGGTTTGTAAAAAAAAAAATCAATTTATTAAGGTCAGGGAGATAGCAACATGCCACAAAAATACTTTGTGGTGCATGCTTTTGGTAGTTCTGTTTCTGTAAGTCAATTTTATATATCTGTCAGAGTATTCCCATTATATTATGAAGCCCTTAATAAATGAATGGGTGCATTCTTCAGTCGTGCACACAGACTCGTCCTCCCAGTAAGTCAACAAACAGTGTCTCAAGTACGGTGTGTGTTTTAAGCAAATCCAGTTGAATAGTTTAATACATAAGCAAGCTGCCCTACCTGGTGCACATGCATACCATGGACGTCTCTACAGTAGGTCCAGAATACGTCGGACATGTGGCACAGAAGCCTTAGTAAATATGCCCATTAGTATTTTTCACTTCTATGTCAAACCTTTGTTAATAAAATCATAGTCTATATCCTTCGTGTTCCACTTTCGGGATTGCTCCGGATGCATGTCTTTTCTGTTTCCTTACTCTTTCTTTGTGTTGGAATTTTAATTTCGGTGGATTTATGAGCACTATTGTTAACTGCTCCTCAGGTCTCTGCATGGTAAATTGAGACAGCTAGCTAGAGTAAAAGTCCAATCTGAGTTTTCTCTCGCACGACTATTTTGCAGCGGCTCTGTGCGGAGTTCAGCGCCGCCCATGACGATTCTGATTGGTTTAAAGAGATGCCATTAAACCAGAGCACGTTTTCCTCCCATCCCCAAAAGCTATGTGGAGTAGCCAGACCCTCTTTCAGCACACTTTGCAGGAGGGTCTGGCAAAGCGAGACTAATGAAATCATAACCAGTATGCATGGCCATCAACATAACCCTGGATGCACAAAAAAACACAATAACAGCATTGGGAAAGTTTCAAAGATGTATCAAGTCAAAGGCGTGCAGGAGCCTGCAGGGACAGTGTCACATAATGAGCCAAATCTGAAATGTGTGAATCTGACAACAAAATCCATCAGTGCATTCTCAAGGCCCATCTCAGCCTTTCCTCCCTTCTCTCTGACTATCTCTGACTCTGTTCCCTTATCTTCTGCTGCTCACATACACACATAGTTTATCTAATCACAATACCAAAAATCAAGCGAAACTTCTGAAAGTCGTGCCATCGCAGACTACCCCAGACTATTCCAGCTACAAGTTTGCTTGTGCATGTGTATGTGCATAAGGATAGTCCCTCAGCCATGGCCTAATTGGAGTATCTGAAGCAAGGGACACAGTGATGTGAAGTGCTAATTTGATTTGTGTTTGTGGCTGTCTGAGAATGGCTTGATGGAACTGATGCAATTAGTGGTAACACAATTGTGTCTGTGTGTCCTTGTGTGAGTGTGCGTGCGTGTGTGTGTGTATGCATTGCAGTCATGTAATGTATGTTTTTTTGTGTGTATATGTGTTTTTGTATATGCTTTCAAAGTTGTGTGTTTTCTGCATGCTCAACTTTGTCTTTGGTTGTTTGAGAAAGACAGAGCAGGGAGGGGAGTGTGAGTCTCACCGCCCAAGCAAAGTTTGCTGTCAAGTGGCAAAGTAAACATGGTTGATATCCTGTCTTAATTGATTTGTTTGTGTTTGTTGATTGAGAAGAGAGATGACGCCATGGAGTGTAAATGTTCAAATTATGAAAAGCACACTGCATAATTACATCTCTGAATATTTCCCTATGGGAAACTCCCTATGGGGATGGAGTAAAAAGAGGTAGAGAAACAGAAAGTGAGTGGAGACCGATACAGAGAGTGACAGAGAAGTGTTCTAACAAACTACCAAGTCAAAAGAGAAAAAAAAAAAAAAAAAAAAAGTTTGATTAGGGAGATTTCAATCATTACACATGGATCGGTCTCTTCCGCTGCACTGGAGACTAGTGGATTAGATCTAAACACCGGATTAAATTAATCCGCAACCTGGGATTAGGATTATGAGTGTGGGTTTTTAGAGATCTATGGCATGTTGCATAATGGATTTACAAGATTTATATGGGTTTAAACCAGTACATTGAGATCCCTAGGGGAGCCGAAAAGTACAGTAGACGGAGGAGGAGAGGTAATACAGAGGGAAGAGTGGATTATTTTTAATTCATCCTTTGAAGGTATGTACATAGCCTCCTCCCCCCTCACATGTCAGGCTGAGGAATATTTTGAGAGAATTTCTGCGTGTGTGTGTGTGTATGTGTGTGAAGTTGGACTTTTCTGGAAAACTGTAATTTAGTCTATCTAGCCAATGATTAATGTATCCTTTCATAGGTGCCCAGGAGGGACAGGCAATGCTTTATTGGTTGTAAGCTGTTTTTTACTTAATCAAATAAAGAAAAGTTAAAACACAGAGGCAGATAGACACAGGGGGATACAGGCGCACATACAAATAAATATTTAGGTTATGCATGGTCAGTTCTATGAACACAGGCACAACCCTGTATCAGTCAGAAACACATGTAATGCTCTGGGCTCTACTCTGCATACAGCTCAGACACGTATGCTCTCAATCAATTTTTACAATCCTAATCATATTTAAGCGATGGGATTGGGTATAGTAGCACCTGCAATAGCTGAGTCATATCTGATACAAAGGGGCTTTTTCCACCTATCTGACTCTCACAAGGACACATGGAAGGAAGGAAAAAAGTATAGTGTTTTCATTGGCAGATCTACTTCCACAGACTTGACAATATTGGTCTCGCAGTCTTCCCATAGCCAAATCCTAAACCTAATGTCTGCCCCATTGTTTATATGCCCCAGTATTACACTATTGTATCTCCACAGCATTTACCCTGTGGTGTGGATCACACACTGCCTAGCCAGTCGATGTATGCCACTTGTGTGTTCGCCTTTCCTTACAGGACATCCATGCATGCTACACAGTAAGTCAAAGTCCTGCAGGATCAGTCACACTGCTGTCATCTCTAGTAAAGTGATGTGACAGTTTTCCTCTGGGGTCCACTTATGAACTGTGTTGCACAGGATTGGAGACATGCACAGACACTGATGCCAAGAGGCCACTCTCTGCAGAGGTGGTATTCGTTGTTGGACTTTCTGTTGCCCGACAACCGGGCAACAGAAAGTTGGTATTATTTCCAATCAGCATTTGTGATTTCATCATCCGTGGAGCAAACCTGGTGCAACACTGTCACATTGTAGAGGATGTGCATGACAGCTGTGAGCTCCACAATGGGCGTCCGTCTGTGTTCCTTCCCTGCCATGACAAAATACAACTTGGGCCACAGGTTAGTGTAATGATAACCTGTTGCTCATGTAGGCCAGTCACCGAACAAGCACGGTGAGGTCACTTGCTGTGTTTGGACAATGGAATTAAGTTCATGTTCATTTACTATTGTCGTCAAAATGTATTATTAGCATTATTAGTTTTAGTTCAATTTTAGATTTAGATTTAAGTATACAAAAACTTAAGACATTCTAATTGAGTTTTGGTCTGTCAATTCTTAGTCTTATTTAGTCTATTTCGTTGTCATCCATTTTGTTTTTACGAATTCTAAAGATTTTGAAGATTTTTCGCCTTCTTTATATAGTTACCATGGTTACAGGTGTTGTTGTCTATCACAAGATTAGTGAAAAGCCTTGTTCACTTGTTCACACACAGGGTCCATGTCACTCTGCTCTGCAGTTATACAACAGACTGATTCCGCTCAGTAAATCCACTCATCTTTTGCAAACTCTGTTTGAACCATAGACTGTATATAAAGATGAACAATGCGTCTCCACTTCCTCCCGCTGTAGAAAAAGGGAAGTCAAAATATCCGGGAGTCTGCGAAGTAGTGACCAGGAGGTATCTCCCACACAGCCGCCCGGCAAATCAATTATAGCTGTCAATCATGGCGTTTCACCCCGTTTTTATAGCATCAAATAAGTAACTAAATCCAAATTCATCATAATAATGAACACTTGAACAAACATCAACATGATGAGAATACCCAAAATGACAGAAACCATCTTTGGGAAAAATGTGTTTAAAGTGTGCTTTGATTCTTTAGTTTGGCCCACGTCCTATCCGCTTACATGGAGGTGCTGGGTTTATGACCTATACTGCAGCCAGCCAACAGGGGGCAATCCAGATATTTTGGCTTTTTGGCTTTCTTTTTAACGGTAGTGCAACAGGTCTAGCGGCTAAATGAAAATCTAACCAAGTGATTGTAGTGCCGGAGCACAACAAACCTTCAGACCTGACAACGCCACCTCCTGTTGAGGGTCAGGAGGAACCCTTTAAAACCTTAATATGTTAATTAGTGTGTTGTGTGGCCAACTCTGATTCTCCCCGAACAGGAACAATTAACAGGAGGCAAATATGGTACAAACATAGGTTTGGTTTTATTACAAAGAAGTTTAAAAAATCCCAATTAAAATAGCAGGGGCAGATTATTAAAATAATAAATTAGATGGCAGATACATTTGGTCTTACTCTCCTCAAAGTAGGAAGGTCGGGTCAGCACTCACACACCACCCCGGGAGGCCACTGTGGGAGACAGAAAGAGGAGACAGAAGGCCCAGCACCGACAAGGACATGCACTACACACTTATTTATACACGAGAGGCTACGGCATATCATGCAAGATTCACTCCAATATGTCATGAAAGTCACTACAAGGCTACATACACATCGCTAGAGTGTCACCCGGTGCAGTCTCACCACAAGGAGGCAGTGTTTCGACACGGACCCAGCCTTGTACAGGTTCAGGCTGTGGATATACAAAGAGAGGAAAGCAACCTGTGTTAAAACTACCACCAATGATATCTCTCAGCAGACCACTTGTGAAAGCAAGCACAGAAATGCATCGACCGAGGCAAATAAACAAAAGAAACAAAATGGTAAAATAACCGTAGAAAACAGTTACTGGACTGGTCCCCTTTGCAAGGACACACAAATCTCCTATAGCACAGTTAATGCGGGAGGAGGGAATTTCCAATGCAGTATTTTCCGGAGCTCTACAGCCACAGCAGCTCATTAGTAGTCACGTCAGTGGTAAACGTCAGTTTGCTCCAGTTCACACAACGTGTTGCGCTCAGCAAGAGGTAAGGGACTAATGACTGAGACTGGTAAGCTTTTTTATCACTTCCTGATTGGCCACAGGTCACATGATGTGATGTGATGCGACCACATGCAGAAATCAGCTGGTTTCCCACATGATATTTTGGGCGGTGGAGCTACAGTTTGGGACTCTACAGATGAATTCAGGTCATTGAAGGAGAAAAAGCAATTTGTTTATTTGTCCATTTGCTACTTTTTATTAATTTATTCCTTGGTGATGAATAAAGGAGGTTAGCTTTTATTTCCGTTTAAGTCAAATTTTTGCTGTGAAAAAACATTTGTCAATGAATATTTATCATCATAGCTTTCGTTGAGTAAAGAACACTGATCAGTTGCCCACCTGGACTTTTTGCCAAGGCCCCATATGTATGTTTTAAAAATGATCTGCATTTAGTGCAATCATTTAGCAGTTGGTGTAACATTAATCTCCAGAATGGCCCACGCATTTCCATTTTCAGGTACAAACTATAGTTGAATAATATAAAATGTTCTACAGCGTGAATTCTAAATGAGGTCCTGTAGCACCTTATAGTCACATAATCACTGGGATGGTCGTTCACTTTCAAATGTCTGCTCTCGCTTGAATGTATTCAGAAATGCTGAGTTGTAACTCAGACTGGATAAGAGCTTGTGCCAAATGCCATAAATGTACAGAAAATGTAAAAGTAACCAGAGTGGGGATCCAGTGGCAGCTGATAGTTGACTTTTTTATGGGGCCCCCTATTAACTCTGAAATGGCGGTGCTCATGCAAAACACACATTAAAACATAATCTAATCTAGCAGGACTGTGGTGCCCAACGCAAGACACTACCCCAAATTATGACAGGGGGCGCAGAGAGTAGGCCTGGCAAACTCGATTCCTTTTAAGGATTCGGGTTATTCTGAGTCACTCACGAAACTGATCCGGGTTGTGCGAGTCACTTGAGTCACTTGAGTCAGTACTGTATGCTACATCCAAGGCGAGCTTTTGATTTGGATAAAATGCCATGTTTTCATTTAGAATCTTTTAATTTTATTTGGAAAACGTTATATCCATAAATGTAAATGGTCTGAAAGAAAACCAAATATTAATTTAAAAATAACATGAAATTATATTTTGAAACTTTAATAGGACTGACAAATAAGAAAGCCATCCAGACTCTGAACATTCACAATGACTTACAACCTCTTTAATGTAAATTCCATGCGCCCCTTTTTCATCTATGTATGTATGTATGCATTTAAAGTGCCCATATTATGAAAAAATCACTTTTTCTGGGATTTGGGGTGTTATGTTGTGTCTCTGGTGCTTCCACACACATACAAACTTTGAAAAAAATCCATCCATGGTGTTTAGAGTGAGATACGGTTTCTGGGTGAGCTGTTCAAAATCGGCACGGCTTGTGATGTCACAAGCCGAAACGAGCAGGCTAACCGCAACCATTAGCTCGTAGCGTTAGCATTAGCATGCTAACGCTAATGCTAACTGTAGCATGCTACCTCGTTCTCAATAGCAAAGCACTGCTACAACACACACAATTTCACCATAATCTACGAAAGAACTACTTACATGTGCGCCCTCATTTAGAAGTCTCCCAGCTAATCCTGCCTTGTAACTGACTGAAGTTGTAGAAACAGCCTTTCTTTTACTGTCTATGGAGCTAGCTAGCTGACATGATCTACATCTGAGCTACTGCGCATGTGCAGTGCAATCAAAGATAGTACAGAAGAAGAAGAAGAAAAGAGGTCTCACTCTGTAGCTAAAACAGAGACCAGCTGAAAAGAGGAGCTGCAGCAGTGAGAGAGAGCGGTGCAGTACAACAAAAATATGGTGTTTTTTGAAAATTAAACTATTAACCTATTCTGGTACAACCTTTAAATACAATTATGAAT
The DNA here is from genome assembly GCF_008315115.2 of Sander lucioperca. NCBI lineage: Eukaryota > Metazoa > Chordata > Actinopteri > Perciformes > Percidae > Sander > Sander lucioperca. Next base: position 1,534,633 of record NC_050176.1, on the reverse strand, counting down.
CTGAAAATGTGCATAATATGGCTGCTTTAATGTTTTCAATGTGTATGTGTATCTGTACTTGAATAATAAAGTTTTTTGAAGACAAAAAAAAAACATGAGTTGTCAGCGAGGTGAGCTTACGGACTGTCTGCTCGCCCTAATTGCATTTTAACATACTACATTCATACACCAAACCTACAGTAGGCCTAGCTAGGCTATGTGCAGAACATTTTATGCTATTTCAGAAGTGAAAGAATGGCATTTGTTGTTGATTTGCTGTACCCTGAGCTCGAGGAGAGACTTCACTCGCTCACTATGTTCGCTCGTCTGAATCAGATCCACTCATAACAACGTAGCCAGCTGATTCGGCTGAACTGGATTGACTGACTCCCACGAGAACTCACGAGTCATCAACAACTCATGAGTCATCGAGGACTCGTGAGTTGTCGGCAACTCATGAGTTGTGTGCGAGCCGAGCCAAGGCGAGCTTATAATGTTTCGGACTGTCTGCTCGAACTAATTGCATTTAACATACTACATTTATACACCAAAACCTACAGTAGGCCTAGCTAGGCTACGTGCAGAACATTTTATGTTATTTCAGAAGTGAAAGAATGGCTTTTGTTGTGGATTTGCTTTACTCTGAGCTCAAGGAGAGACTTCAGATCCACTCATATAGCCGGCTGACTGAGCCACGAGAACTCATGAATCACCTAACAACTCATGAATCACCGACAACTCATGAATCCCCCGACAACTCATGAATCCCCCGACAACTCATGAATCCCCGACAACTCACGAGCCCTCGTTGACTCGTGAATCCCATGGTCTGTGAGCTTCCGGCTCTAAGTCTGCGGGTCAGGACTGTCTCTCTGCTCACTCAGGCGCTTGAGTTGACTTGTGGAGTTGCTGTTACCTACGAAATTGTAAGTTATAAAGCTTTATGCAGCTAAGATGGCTAGCATAGTAGAAGCTAATGTTGCAAGAGGTTTGTGTGTGGCACTGTTATCATTTTAGATTGAATTGTAGTAGGACTCAACTGAACAGGGTTAATGATACTAGAGACTCGCGATTTGTGAGTCAATTTAAAGACTCGGGTTAAAGATCCGAGTGAATCACGACTAGAACAGGTTTAACAGAGAGCCAATCAGAAGACTCACTTCTGCCTGAAAAACACATATCTTTAAGCAGCGTCTGTAAGACCTGCACTGTGCAAAATCCTCAAAACAAAAACCTTCAACAGTGTCCTCTATACTGTATCTACGTGCACCTCTTCTGTTCTTAGTAGATACTCTCGATTAACCATCTCATTCAGTGTCTTTTGTGCCTTGGTCCTCTGCAAGTACTCTGATTAGTTTTCATTTAGAAGAGGATCACTCCACTGTTGCAACTTTTACAGATGTCACTCCGCTTGGCTGGCATCAGGCCATGGGCATACACCTCAGCGGTAATTATTCAGCTTTGAATTTTAGTTACCAGAGTCAGTTTGCTATGCTAACTTCAGTCAGACTACCCAAGCTCAATGTTGCTAAGCACTGAAGTAACTCCTTTAACTGTAATGGCATGCTATGGCTTGCTACGACAAAATAAATGACAACCCTCTTTTTTGGTGTGGTGCATTTATTTTCAGATATGTTTCCTTTTCTCTTACATGTGAACAAAACTAAACCACACTGCTGCCACACTGTTGCTTATAATATCAATCTCAAGGTGTGTGCAGATTGATCGCAAAACAAATTTTAGGGGTTTAGGTTAATATGGAGTCAATGGACATATGTAAACAGATGCAAACAGACCGGATTTCTGTAGTGAAAAAAAACACCTCCACCTTGGAATTATAAAGTTCTGTCTGACATTTTTTTTATCAAAATTGAGTTATTCACGGTCACATATTCTCCTCTATTCTAACGCTAGCTTCCTAATGTTAGTCTGGCAGCTAATGCTAAAATTAGGACGCAAGCACTAAAAGATAGGTTTGGGTTTTTGATGTATATTTCCGTTGTTCCAGTCACGGGCAATGTCGTACAATGGAGGTTACATTTTCACCCTGATCCATCCCTTTTACTTGTATTGAGCTGAAGCACTCTTGTATGTTAGCATTAGCTGCCAGACTAAGCTAGGAGGCTAGCATTAGCTGTGTTATGTTCCTTGAAAATCATTGCTTCTTTTCATGTTTTGCGAGACAGAACTTTATAATTCCAAGCAGGGACTTCTGAGGATTAGAAGGTCCTATCTACATTTGACCTCTTCCAAAATACCCCATTTATAAATTTGATAGCATTTTCCTATTATACTTACAGATCATCAGGGTTGAAGGCAGATAAAATACACTGTTATGCTCTTCTTTTTAAGAGTTTTTTTTTCTTCTTTTTTTCACTTTCACATTCGGTCAACGCTGGAAGCATGCAATTGCAATTTTATCATTTTAATTCAACAGATTTTCAGCTACCAGGCACAGAGTGAATATACCCACCTAAGTCACTCATCTCCTTTCTCAACCTCACAACACGTCAACTGAGCACCCACCCACACACACTAGTACAAACACAGAGACACAGATACTTTACAGATACTCAAAGAATGGCAGACGGATGGGGTTTTCACATGCAGCATGAAGCGGGTCATAACGGCCAGAGTTTAAGATTCTCAAAGTTCACGACTCTCTCTTACTGCTCCTCCAGTAATCATAACAAAAATCACAGAGCATTCAAAAGATGATAGCTGTTGACGGAGATAAGATCACAGTATTCCACCTTTGAGAGTGTAACTTTTAAACTAGAGCCACTCATGCTGTGCGGTGAAAGTAGAGCTAAACAACTGACAACAGCAGTGGAGAAACTAAACATACGGACCACACAGACACAAGGAGCGGGAGGGCTGAGCCCGAAAAATGAGAAAACATGGTTATGTATTGTGCATATCAAAGGAACTAATGAGGTTTACTGAGGTAATAAATCAAGTGAGAAGTGTCACATTGGAAGCATTGGCTTCACTTTTCAGGCCAGGAGGTTGCTGCTTGTTTGAAATAGACAATTATTTGCTATTAATATTATTATTATTTGCCCCAAGTGGCCATGACATTGAACCTTTCTATATACAAAACATGGCATTGTGAAAAATATGATGTCTCTTATACGTTTTACTTGAAATAACAACCATGATCCTGTGTGAAAACTTGATATTTTAGATCCTTCATTTTGCAAAGTAAAAGTATTATCTATACCTTAATTTGTATTTATACACATCAGCAATAAAAGTATAAACTTCTGTATGTACACCCAGCTGTGAGAGTCGATCAGTCATTTGTGCAAAATGATTGTCCATTACAGACGATGTTTCTTTAATGAGTCACATTGTTTGAAGATAACTTTGTGTATTATTGTTAATTACGTTTCATTTGTCTTTGTCGTGATCATGGGTAACTGTGGGATGACTAACACCCAAAAACTTTCACTCACACACACACACACACACACACACACACACACACACACACACACACACACACACACAGCTGCAGCTCAGCCTCCTCATCCAACTCCTCTCCCTCATCTCTGACGTGTAAAAACTTTGATACAAACTTTGTATTAGCTTTACATTATCTCCTTATTCTCTAAAATGTATATCAGTTGGGTAGCAGATACAGCGACACAGAAAGAGAGGCACAATGTCCAGTAGACATTGCGATGTGATGCCATGGGAAAACAGAATTAATATTGTGCCAGCAATATTGTTGAAACTCTGACCCTAGCCCCACCCACAACGCATACACACACACAAACACACACACACTCACGCACCGGTCCCTGCCAAGCAATCCTATTAAACAATGAGTGTGGCATTTAATCTTTTAACAAGGGGGGTCCTGCAGACAGACAGAGAGACAGACAGGAATACAGCATTTGCTACACTTTCTGTCCCTCTCGTACTTTCTGTTTAGTCTCCACCCTTCATAAAGCATCCTTACGTGCTGTCGTTTGTGCTGAACTCACTTTATTCAAGGTGTGTGCTAGCGATAACTCATAACAGTGCTTCAGGAAGGTAATGCGCAGCAGGCACAGCACCCTGGCTGTCCCTTGTATTATGTAATGAATGGATCCACAGGGGACATTTAAATGATATCTGTTAAAAGCTCAAATAATCTGGTAGAAACAGCCTGTGATGTATCTGGACCCAAATAAACAGCCTAGTGAGGGAGTCAGATGCAGCCACACACAACACACACACACACACACACACACACACACACACACACACATACCAAACAACATGCACGTGTACACCCACTACCAATCTATCAACTTAATTATCACTGGCTCCGTGGTGAGACATATCCACTTAATCAGCAGTATACCCACCATACCTAAGTTACCACTACTGCACTGTAGCATACTCTCTCAGATACTGTAAGTGAATGCGCACATGCACATGACAGCAGTTCTTTTATTGTTCTACATTAATTGCTGCACAGACAATTTGGTGAAGAGTGCCGTGACACTGGTGCAAATAATTATATAGCACAACGGGACAGCATGGTATGTAAGGATGTCCTCACGATTGAAACACAAAAGTAGTCATAATAATCCTAATTAATGAACAGAAAACAGCCAACAGTCGACAGCCATGTTAGCAGGTCTACGAGGTAAATGCTAACGTCAAAGTGATAAAATGCTCACAATGAAAATGCTAATGTATATACTATTCATCATTTTCACTAGAATTCTAACATTTGCTTATTAACAAAAAAAGCATTAAGTATAGCTGAGACTAATGGGAATATTGAACTGATGAGAGATAACCGAAGTTATTACAGTTCATCCTGAGGGTTACATATGTACATGTGTGTACCAAATTTCATGGCAATCCGAATAGTAGTTGCTAAGACATTTCACAAGAAGGGGAACCTCATGGTTGTGCTAGGGGAAATGTCAGGGGTTCACAAAAGTCATTGGGATTTAGTCATACGAATTACGGCTCTTTGTGGAGCCAAGTCATATGGCTCTGTTGCTTTCTGACATTCTTTTTCCTTTTTTTTAAGGGGCGGAGGTTACTTACCTTGCATGGCAGCTAGTTTCTCACAATATCAGAAGATCACTCAAGAATCAACATATAACACAAAAATCCGTCTTGTCAGGCTTCAAGTAATGTTTTTGTGTCCACACAACCAGCGGTTCAACCAATCAGCGTCCGGTAAGAAGCTACTGGCAGCCACAGCCATGATGAAGGTATGTAGACATATGTTTCATCCAATCACCTGTCAGGTATTTTTAGAAAGTGCCTGCTGTTTTCCAAACAGTTTCCGAAGATGGCCTCTCAGATGGTTCTGTGTAACAAACCATCTGGCGTGGCAGACCCTCATCGCCATCTGTGAAATCGCCAACACCCAAAACAGGCTTCATGCAATTAAACTCCATGCATTACTTATTGTCAGCCCCTATTCTGTAAAGAATGCTGGGTTTTTTTGACAAAAGATGAGTAAGCCTTGGGCAAAAATGATTCCACCCCATATTCAACTGAACAGAAGATCTCTTGTGATACAATCTGGGCAGTGATAGAATAAATCTGCCAATGTCAAGGTCAGCTTTAGTATTTGCTAGTGTGTTTCATCTCAACCTTCACATCTTTAGATAAAGAGCTCTAAGTATAAACTAATGTGACTTCATTGAAAGGATAAATCTCTTGGCTGGAGCCTCCATAAATTCCTGTGTTGCATTTTAGCTACCATTTCAGGAGTGTGCTCCAATAGTTCATTATTATAGCCTTTACATTCAAACTTCCACACCCACTTTACTTGTAACCCAGAACCATCATTAGAATCGCAAAAATGTCTGAACCTTAAAATATGACTTTATGGCCAAAGTCTGCCAACATCCAGTAGAGAAAACTATTCCGGATAATACAGCTTGACGTACATTTTTATGGATTCCTTTTTAGAATTCAAATCATTCCAGCAAAAATCTTTTGAGTTACTGTTCCATATAAAAATGTGGTTAATTTACCAGGAAGATGCAATTCAGTTCTAATAGCATCATAGTTTACGATGGCTTGGACTCCAATCGAGTGTTCATGTTTTTGTCTCTCCTCCTTATTCCCAATAGTATTATATAGCATTCTAATGCTGCAGCTGGCCAAAATGGAGCAAATTTAGCTTCCAATTATTTATTTTTACTATATTACTGTATGATTGTTTATTAAAGACCACTGAATCATATATCATATAAAACTAATAGCAAGTTGTCAAGTAAAATAGTTGGGTAAAAAGTGAATTTTCTTATTTTTAAAGGTATTAGGAGTATAGTACTTCATCTGACAAATACCAGTGGTATAAAGTAAACAAGTATATTTACTCAAATACTGTACTTACCCACTTTTAAGGTACTTTTTCTACTTATATTTGATAACTTTAGTCACTAGTTACTTTGCAGATTCAGTTTAATAACATGACAATGAAATGCAATTGACATTATCCATTGGCCATTTCCAGCTGCAACATTAAATTGATGTGTAAAGGAATGCATCAGTAATTATAATCCATTCTTTAAGTTGCCATAGCAACTGAGCAAGTAGAGCAGCCTAGCTATCATGTTCTCCAACAAGTTCCTCCAACTTATTTTCTTCTTTAATATCAAGTACACAGAGGCCCACTGGGAGATCTAATCCCCCACCATGTCCTGGCACTGTCCCAGCATCTGCTCCCAGTCAGTCATGCACAGAAACTTTCCACAGGACAGGCATCTGTATCATCCACACCTCCCTTGGCTCTTCCTAGTGCAAAAAAAACAATGGCGCAGTACCGCAATCCTACTGATTTTCTTACCTTATCATGTAAAGTGAGACCTAATTGTCTAAATCATAACCCTACACCAAACTCCTAACCTTTAAACACCCGGAAGTGAGAACTGGTCATACTGACATGTCTTTGCAAAAATGTCCTTACTAAAAAGGTCTAAAACACCTAAATGCGGTACAGACTTGCACATAATACAAGAAAAAAAATAAAGGGAATACATAGCCGTGAAAATGTGAAAGAAAACACAAAAGGCCTCAGAGATCAATGATAAACTGCTGATGTCCTAACACGAGAGGCATGTGTGTCACTCACATTCAATCCTCACCATCTCTCTTTCTCATTCTCTCCCTCTCATACACTCACACACACACACACACACACACACACACACACACACACACATACAGAAGTAATGAAGGTTCGGGTGATGTACTGTAAGTGTGCCTAAACTGAGCATGAAGGTCAGAGGGATGATAGGAGAACCTAGGCCAGCATTACTGAAGTGACAGGAGAGAAATCTCCTGTTCCCTCTTTCTTTCTTTCTTTCTCACAACACACACACACACACACACACACACACACACACAGAAATGCCGACAAAACACAAACACAAGTGTCCATGCACACAAATACATGCACACACACACACACACACACACACACACGCTGTATGGCTGATGGATGCTGTTTGAGTTGAAGTGGAAGTATCCTGTTGTTTTCTACTAAGCACTTTCTGTTCAGCTCTCATTGCCAAGAGTAATGGTCAGAGAAGAGCCCCACTGCTCTGTGTGTGTGTGTGTGTGTGTGTGTGTGTGTGTGTGTGTGTGTGTGTGTGTGTGTGTGTGTGTGCGTGTGTGTGTGTGATAGAGAGGGGGAGACTTCTTGATTCCCAAATCTTTGTTGTATTTTCACACAGGCTTCACACTCTAACTGGATTTGTTATGCTTGACCACTCATCCCTACGGCCCCACACACTAGAAATTTGCATGTATGCGCTCAGCCGAACAGGGTTTGCCCACTCGGCTGTGTTGCAGCTGGCCCAATGTAAAGACTGCATTCCCATTTCATCCACTACGTTAAAAGTGAATCATAGGCTGGCACTGGCGCTGTAGGAGCTGGTTAGACCCACCTGTGTTCACAGCACTAAGGTCATCATGCACAACCATCATATGAAGATTGAAACGGGGTCCCCATACTTTTGTGTACCTTGTGTATCGGACTTTTACTTCCAGTCAAGGAAACTTTGCTATCCCCAACCTTTTTTGCACTGCGAACTAATTTAAAGTGCTCATATTATGCTGTTTGGCTTTTCCCCTTTCCTTTATTGTGTCATATATCCTTTTTGTGCATGTTATAGGTGTACATTATATAAGTAAAAAAGCCCAAAGTCCTCCCCAAAGTGACTTACCATCTCCAACATCTCTAACACTGTTCACAAACTGCTCCAAACAGCTCTATTGTAGTCCAGCCTTTACTTCTGTGACAAACGTGCGTCACTTTTTAACACACGTTAAAATGCTCACCTAGCTGCTAGCGTGGAACGTCCTCATACTCTGCTTCTGACTGGCTAGTAGTCCTTACCTAGCTACTGAGCATGTGCGACTCCCAACAAAGATGGAACAGAAGTGAGATGTCTCACTCTGTAGCTAAAACAGAGAGCTCAACACACAGGGTGAAAAGAGGAGCTGCAGCAATGTGCTGTACAACAAATATATGGTGTTTTTTAAAATGAAACCACATAAACCTATTCTGGTACAACCTCTAAATACAATTTTGAACCTGAAAATGAATATAATATGAGCACTTCAATATTGACAATATTCTTGCAGACCGGCTGATATATGGAGACGGTGGAACGGGAGCGGTTCTTACAGTTCTCATAATACCTCCATGAATGAGAGTGGATGGCAAGCAGAAACAAGTACCTTGAGCATAAATGGAGAAAGAAAAGGGTCTTTTGAATGGCAAGTTGAGTTTCAAAGACCTTCCAGCGATTGACAGCCCAAATATATATTTAAGCAACATTTAAGTAACGATATTAAACATACAGTGCATATTTTCCTATCAAAACATTGCAACTCATTGATATGACTGAATCAGTGTTTGCCCTGGGCTTGTTTCCCTGCAACAAGGCGGCCCCATCGAAGAGTTAACTGGAAACAGCAACAACGGAAAGCGTGTTTCCCATGTCCACAATGTAGTTTCCGTTGCAGTCATAAAAAAAAATAAAAAAATGCTTTGCATATAATCGAAAAGAAATCAAAGTCTTTAATGCTTTCATGGGTATTTCAGTATATTCAGCCTTGAAATTGATCCTGAATGCCAGCAGAGATGCAAAATCTAGTAGGTCAGCGGGTGTGTTGTGTAGGGTGAGGAAAGGTCAATCTTATTAAATTCTATATTTTAGCCTGTAATGGTATGTTTATTATTCAGGTTTAATTTAAAACACTGTGTTCACCAGCTAGTTGCTAACTTTGTCTATAGGCAGTTTGAACCATGGGTTTATCAGAGTTTATTTCTTGTTTTACTGAAAACAGCTGCCTACTGCAGCTGTAAACAGTTAATTTGTGGGCCATAAAAAGCATTTGTTTTTTATTGAATGCACAAACCTGAAGCGTGTTGCAGGTGTGCAGTGTTGCAGCACACAGCAAGTGTTCTCCTGTCTGTTACACTTTGCATTAGTTTGTGTGTTCAGTATGTAGAATATATAATAAGCCTAAAACACAAGCACTTAACACCCACAACAAACAAGGAGATCTGCCACGCCCCACCACACACACAGTGATGATCACCCAAGAGTCAGCAGTTAGCTGCCTTTTCCAGCACAGCAGGCGGTGCAACGTAGGTACTGTAGGTTTGAAAAGGTTTAGCAGCAACTTAAGACACAAGCCAAAGCCTCCCACAGAGAGGCCTAGTCAGCCCTTCACCCAGCCTTCGCTGCTTCACGGTAAACTGACATCAAGCAGCCCCTGTAGGGCTGAACACAGGACAGGAGAGAGGCATAAACATGGCACAGGACAGCCAGTCTGACACAAAGCGCCACACCCAACTGTAGCAGAGCAGAAGGTAGACACAGGCGGGAGCAGCCCCCTGCATGTATGTGTGTGTGTGTGAGTGTGTGTGTGTGTGTGTGTGTGTGTGTGTGTGTGTGTGTGTGAGCGTGCGTGTGCTTGTAAGTATACATCTTTGCGTGTATCTTGTTTACAGAGCTTTTCTGTCATATGTCTTCATCTCCACTTTCTATCCCCTCACTGTTCTTCAGCTCTGTGGCTAAGCCTGCATGAGGCAGAGACACACTGTGCAGGTTTCATCCCTTAGCTTAGAGGTGAGTGTTTATGTTCCTCTGTGTGTGTGTGTGTGTGTGTGTGTGTGTGTGTGTGTTTGTGTGCGTGCGTGCGTGCATGTGGGAGAGAAGAAGAGAGAGAGGGGATGAATATGATTGTGTACGTGCGTCTGAAACAGAATGTGTTGCCCTCAAACATGTATGTTTCCTCTTTGAAATTGTGCCCTGAATTTTGCTCTCATTCGCCCTGTAGGTGTGTGTGCTTTTATGTGTGTGTGTGTGTGTGTTTACCTCTGCAGTCTGATCCCGAGCTTATACTCTAGTGAGTGGCAGCCACCACCATTCAGAAGCTCTCTCCTTGGGGCATAATGCGTGGAAAAAACAGGCTTAGGGGCACATCAATTCCACAGGCTTAACCGAACGACGGGTGGTGTGTGCGTGAGTGTGTATTTTGTGTGCTTTCCTCAGATGCGTTTTCTCGTAGTGCTCCTGTTTCTAGACACCGGGGGGGCCTTTGTTACATGTTAAATGCTGTCATAATGAATGTATTGAACCGAATGTCAAATAAAAGCAGGAGGATTTAAGTGGATTGAAGCCTTTATTAAACGTTCATATTGTTTCCCCACATCTGACAACTGAGACTTAGTGTTAAATACAAATGGATTTTCATATCCCCAAATAAATATCACAGAGTCATGAATAAACGTGATAATGATATCAGATGCAATGTGCTTTATTTAACGTGTATTTCGTCTCTTCAGACGGATCCTTTGACAGCAGTTATTTAAAGGTAGATTAGACTGCTCAAAGATGAGGGATTGTTTTGTCCTTTGTACATAACCTCTGTTCCATTAGCGTAAGCATAACATGAGGAATATAGTATTGATATTTAAGACTTGCTTTTCACATTAGGGAGAAAAATGAAACGACATTTGAGAGGCCTGTTTGTTTTCTGATTTTCTAAAAGCTTTTTTAATGTCTTACAAACAAAGGAAATGAGACTTTGCAAAAGAAGAAAAACAAACAACCGAACGAAATGCCAAAGCGTCATAGACAGTTATGTTTGTTACATTTCACCTTTAATGTTTCTCTTCTCCATTGTGCTGCTGAATCGCTTACATTAACACACAGGCAAAATGTATATAATTTCCCACTGTTATGAAACTAAATCACATATTACATGCAACGAGATTAGTGCCCCTAACTCACTCTTGCTGAATTTAAATCCCACAATGCATTCATTTTTGAAGAACATCATCATTATTTCATTTCCCCCTGCAAGTGAACAACACAATTTCGTTTGATTACAAGCCTTGCATTCATGCATTATAAACGACCAAATCATTTCATTACATTTTAAGTCATTGCAAGGGAGCGGCACATGCTAAATCAGTATTCATAAGTCTATATTTCTTGTTTGATGATAATTTCTCATTTCGCCAGATTAAACAGCATATTATGGATAAAGGGCCCCATAAAGAAGAGTGACTGGCAGAGGAGAAAAGAGAGAGAGAGAGAGATTGTGAGTGGAGGAAGAAACTAATGAAGGGCATTTTAACATTTGGTTTGGTTGTATAGTGAACTCGTACTTTTGGTCCTCGGGAAATTTTATTACACAAAGAAAACAGTTGAATGCATGTGTGCATGTGTGTGTGTGCATGTGTGCGTGTGTGTGTGTGTGTGTGTGTGTGTGTGTGTGTGTGTGTGTGTGTGTGTGTGTGTGTGTGTGTGTGTCTGGCAAGAGGGAAAATGATTGTGTGTGAGAACTGAGTGCTCCTCCCTCAGCATCCACCGAGCAGACACCAGACAGAGCTCCATCCAGAATGGCAGTCAGACTGTCGGTTCCCCGCAAACGATCAAAGAGCTCCGCGGCTCTGTGCTCCAACCACCGGGGGATTTGCTGTCCCCATGATGAGCGCGGGGAGGGAGAATTAAGAGGATGGGCTATAGAGAAGAAAGGCGGTGAGTTCGAAGAGAAAAAGGGAAGCAACAGGCAAGGGCTATGCAGAAATGAAAGGAGAAGCGAGGGAGGAGGAGGAGCAAGAAGAAGGGGAAACTGAAAGCAGAATGGCTAAGCATGGCTGAAAGGAAGTGAGAATGCAAGAACGAGAGATGAGAAACAGATGGAGAAAAAAAAGGACTGAGGGTGGCAGAGATGAAGAGGAAAAGGGGGTGGAGAGGATGAAGAGGAAGGCACCATTAGAGTGAAAATGAATGGAGAACTAAGTACCTCGGGGCCAAAAGCTTCTTAGAAGCTGAGGAGATGATTGCAACTATCGCATTGGCCCTCATCTTCCCTCTCTCCATGTTGCTCCCCTGTTCCAACAATACACAGAGAGCACAGTTGGATGACCGCAGGGGAGACAGGAGAGAAGTGGGCCAAACAGGAGAGGTAGCTGAAGACCTGAGGCTTCAAAGAGTCTAGGGATGTTTTAATCCTCTTCACTTTGCCTACCCATCTCTTTTCTCACTCCTGCTCTTTTCTTTTTAGTCCCTACTGACCCATCCATCTATTGTTTCTCCTCACTGGTTCCTTGCCATCTTTAATCTCTCTGTTCATTTGATTTATAATCAAAACTCTAATCATTATCAATGGTTTCATACTGCGCTCAGATAATCCCAAGATGATTGTTAGTCCATCCAAAATCGTATTACCAACTGTGTCATTACTAAGAAATAAAGGACAAAATTAAGTTTGTGTGAGATTAGTCTATATCCTCGACGTTCCACTTCCGGGATTGCTCCGGTGCCGCCGGAAATTCCGCCGGATGTCACTCTCTTCAGCCGAATGTCACTCTCTTCAGCCGAATGTCCCCTCCCTTCCGCTTTCTTGGTGTTGTAATTCTAAACTCCGGTGGATTTATGAGGACTATGGTTAACTGCTCCTCAGATCTCTGCAGGGTAAATCCAGACAGCTAGCTAGACTATCTGTCCAATCTGAGTTTTCTGTTGCACGACTAAAACACTTTACTCTCTTTGAAAGTACATGTTCCATCAAAACAAGCTCCTTCCAGAGGCTATTTTGCAGCGTCACCGTGGATCCGTCCGGCGCTTAGCACCAAGACAAGACGATTGTGATTGGTTTAAAGAAATGCCAATAAACCAGAGCATGTTTTTCTCCCATCCCGAAATGCTGTGTCTGGCAATGCAAAACTAGTGTGAGACTGATTCCCTGAAACTGTGGTTGTGTAGTTAGTCTCTTTAAGGCTGTATAAATCTGCTTTCCAGTCACAAGGAATTTAATGTGGACAAATGTTAAGTACTTCTCTGTCATCCAGTCCTGGTGTAAGACTTGGCTACTTTACTCAACCCTCAACTGTTTTTTAGATAAGACCCAGCAACTTGTCCACATCACCCCTCTACCATCTAAGGATTCACATTCAAAGGTTAGCCTCTAAATCTCATAGGATTATGGCATGGAATACAAAAAGATCAGTAGATGGCAGTTGAAAGTTGTCTGATAGCAAATCACAATTGCCATTGTCCTCTAGGATCCTTATTCCAACCTTTGCCAAACCAATCTTTGTGTATTTAAGGCGTGTTTGGGCAATGGGCAACTAAATGCCGCAGTAGCAACCCCTCACAGTGTAATTATCTGACTCAAGAGAGTAATAACTGTCCTACAGATAATGTGTTCTCTGACACCCAGATGTCAGACAGATGCCCTAAAACTCATATTGGCTCTAGAGTTCACGAGAACCCTGTGAGGGCCAATCCACCTTCACCTAAACACAACCACCTCTGACAATCAGACACGACTACACTAAACAACAGCTTTTACCATTACACCAGAGAACCTGGAAATCAAAAGTGGTTCTATCCACTCGTTGTCATTTCTATTTGACAGCTTGTTTGCTATGAATTGATTATCTTCTAGGCCATACAATTGTCTTTTCATGCTCCATTGCATTCTAACGTCTTGGCTGCCTTCCATAAACCCATGGGATGTAAACAATAACATTTCAAGTGCCTACTTTAGCACAGTGCCCCAGACTTTTCACCTTTATTCTTGACCTGTGAGTTCCAGCAACCAACTGAGACTGACAAAATGATTGGTCGGTGCCGTAGCCCCTAGGCCACCCAAGCAACCTACCAAATAGTTTTTTCACGGTTATAATGCAACTCTACATGCATTGGAATATGACACATTAGGGAATAATTTGACATTGTATTGTCATCCCGTATTGATATATGTCAGGTTTGTAAGGAGCTGGAGGCCATCCCACCTCATTCTCATCCTATAGTTCCCAACTATTTTGTCTTCTTGCCACCCCTTGTCACTGGTTTGATATGTCTATGAGTTATGAGCAGTTTAGCCAGAGAGTTATTGTACCTTCCCGGAATGTTCAATTTCAACACATTTTGAGGCCTGACATAAAACTATCCAACATTTCCCAAAAAAGAGCAAAAACTATAGAAATGTCAGAAGAGACCTTAGTTTAGAATCCCATTAATCGTCTCACAAATCTTTTTGGGAGGGTCTCAA
>NC_050176.1:1490095-1515095 GCF_008315115.2 Sander lucioperca | reverse complement strand
AATCGCCGTCACTCTCTCACTTCTCCCTCGCTCTATCACCTACCCCCCCCCCCCCCACACACACACACACACACACACACACACACACATGCCGGCTCGACGCACACACCAGCGCACAAGTATTAACATCAGGCCACTTACGTTATTTGCACTACAAAGAGTGTATATGTTATTTATTTTTATTTTTTTATTTTCAGCATAATTTAATTTTGCCCAGTTGTGGCCTGTTGAGGTGTTGTGTTATTTGTATCGATCCACTATATAAACATAATATCTACATACATGGCATTTGATTGGAGGCTAGTCTCACTTTGTCCCACAGCAACATTAAAATAGTTTAGATTTGTGTACATTGTTTCTGTTAATAATGTATTGTATTAAGTGTCCATTTCATTATAATATTCAGATTTATCATAAATAATTGAACATGCACATGTATTTTAAGTTCCTTTAAAGAGGGGTGGAGGTGCGGTCACATTTGCGCAGTTTTAAATATGTACTTGAAAGTAATGCAATAGTTAGAGAAATGTTCTCCCCTCGTCTTAAAATGGTCACAAATCAATACAAGAGCAGCCTACTTCATTGTTTATTGCTGCAATGAAACGCTTGGTTACGTTGTAACCTTGGTTCTCTGAGTAAAAAATATTAATCATATTGCTTAATTGAAGTTTTCTTTAAAATAGTGTTAAAATCTTGTCTTCTCGTGAACCCAATCTCGTGTCTCATCTTGTGTCGTCTCGTGAGCCGAATGTGTCGTCACTCCCCTAACTATCAGTAATCAGCATGCTGTGTGTGTTCAATGTCCCACTGTCTGGCTACTTGCAGAAAGTGCTCGGCGCACGTGTCGGCGAAATGCCTCTCCAAGTCAAAGCATGCGACCGAAGTTCCCACTGTGGGTCAAAATAACATGCTGTGACCCCGAGGTAACTGGGATTAAACTGTGATTTCTGTGCTGCATCGCTTCCTGATTTCACAAACTATGGAGCAGCCCGAGGCCCAAATCACAAGACGTGTGTGCATTAATCGCGCATCAAAAAATATGTGGAGTTTGCGTTAACTCGTTATTACCGCTTTCATTTTGACAGCGAACCTCTGCCAGCAGTGTGGACAGTATGGAGTATGAAAGCTTGAGTGCATATTTTGAATTAGTTTCCACTGTTCTCCATTCACTTTAGGCACACTATATTTCTACACTGCTCAGGAGGTCATACTGAATCTGAAATTTCACTCCCCAACCATGTCCTGGCGTTGCCAAACATTGAAAGTGGTGTCACCTGTTCAATGATGTACATCCAAAACGTTCTGGTCACAGCGGCAAGAAGAAACACAAAGCATTAGCTGGAACCTCTAAAAAATGGCTTACTGGCAAGCTCCATGTCACAGGTTGTTGAGTTCTCACAGTGGATAAGGCCTCAAAGCGTATGTGCAGTCATGTCTCTGGGTTTGCATGCATGTAGGTACATCTATTTCAGTATGTATGCATGTGTGTGTGTGTGTGTGTGTGTGTGTGTGTGTGTT
The DNA here is from genome assembly GCF_008315115.2 of Sander lucioperca. NCBI lineage: Eukaryota > Metazoa > Chordata > Actinopteri > Perciformes > Percidae > Sander > Sander lucioperca. The sequence goes on along the minus strand of NC_050176.1, from coordinate 1,513,577 downwards.
TGTGTGTGTGTGTGTGTGTGTGTGTGTGTGTGTGTGTGTGTGTGTGTAATGCATGTTTTTGGTACTCAGTGAGGAATCAAAGTGTACGGGCCAGCAGTGAGAGAGGCCTTGTTTGTCTGATTAGGCCCCTCCAGGGAATACAGAGGAGCTAGTGGGAGGGAGGGTTCTCTCTGCTCTGGTTGTTAAAACACGCCTCTAGACACACACACACACACACACACACACACACACACTAATACTGACGCGCACACTGAACACAAAACACAAAGTTGAAATATTCCGATGTAGACACAACTGCAGACACACACGCTCAATTAAATGTGAATGTTTCTGATGTAATTTCTCCTTGATTGTGCCATAGTAGTATGGTCTCTGGGCACTCTAATGTTACTGTAATTGCCACTGAGGCTTGTTGTTCTTTGTTGTTTCTGACAAGTTTGGGTTGTTGTGCAATGTTGTAAACACAGGGTCAGCTGCTCACAGGCGCACAGCCTGGAATCTTCTCATGGAAATGGAAATGAGGTAGACTGTACAGTACTACGGAGTTTCTTTGGAGAACAATGTACACACACATCTTGCAATTTACACATGCAGAATACGACACATAAATAAGATGGTAATGTGAACATTATAGTGCCATATTCAGACTGCAAGAGTAAACCAACACAGGAAAATGTATGAACAAATCTGTATTCAATCATTAACACCCAGCCAAAGGAGACTCAATACTCTTTATTATTGTCTTAAGTTTATCTGCTAGTAATTTGTAATTTGTGGATGGATGGATGGATGGATGGATGAATGGATGGACGGATGGATGGATGGATGGATGGATGAATGGATGGACGGATGGATGGATGGATGGATGGATGGATGGATGGACGGATGGATATATTTATTGTTTGTCCAAAAGCAGTGACAGAAATTATCCTTCAACAAGGCTGATTAAAAACATATATAGTTAAAACTATTTAAAACATACATTGTAACTCTGTTTGCATGTTTCTGTATTTAGTTGTTTTTTCTTCTTCTCTATTTGCAGTTTTTCTCATGTGCTGTGCATGTGTCATTAAATAGGTGAAGATGTTTACTTCACTTGTGTTTTGTCTATTTGCACCTGTTTTCTTTAGTTGCAGTGGGATGAGCTCTCAGAGCCATCGTACCGATCTGAATGCAGTGTGACTCATCATCGCTTATACTAATTTACAGTTTATTTGACATGTCTTAGAGACATTTCACAAACACTTCAGTCTCACATGGCACGTAATTAGAGTTATTAGGCGTGATATTATTCCAGTGCTAGCACATAGACATGCTTTCTTCTCTTACCTACAACTGCACCAACCGCATCAATGGACACAGCAGCTACCAAGCTACAGTATGCACTAATTAATAATGAAATGAGACAGGTTTAAAATTCATGCATATCTGGAGCAGTGACCTCTGCCGACACGTAGATTTATCTTTGTGATGTATCTGCTATGACTACAGTATGGGAAGGCAATAAGCGGCACAGTTTTAAAAAGTAAGAGGGGATTTATCTGTAGTGGTGGTGAGTAAGTCAATGATAAATGGGTTAAACAGATGCTTTCCTTTGAAGGTAAATTAATAAAACTAGAGAAAATGTGTAACTAGGTCAAAGTGGAAAAGGACTTCATAGGGGGGAAAAAGGTATAAAAAGGAAAAACAGGAATATTTATAAATGTAAGAAAACACGTGCTAGCATTATGCAAAAGAAGAACAATTATTGAATCAGGAATTAATTGTAATGACATGCCAAATGTAATAAGTTATAATAATATAGGCTAAGAAATGCAGCCAAAAAAGGGCCTATAGATACATACATACTAGGGCTGTAATGATCTGCGATATGAAACCAAAATCATGACACAGCCCTTCCAACTCCCAGAGTTATCCTTTCCGTCCAGATCCAATGCTACCACATCTTTAAATTATTATTAGTATTAGTCATTTTGGTGCCTTAAACCCCTTTTGTCGGGTAAATTTAGCTAACTGTAAAGATGGGTCTGTTTCCCGACAGTTCAGTAAACTGCCGTTAGCGTCCTTAGCACCGGAGTTAAAGTGCCGATATTATGTTTTTTTTAATTAATTGTTATTAAAAATCACTTTTTCTGGGATTTGGGGTGTTATTTTGTGTCTCTGGTGTTTCCACACGCATACAAACTTTGAAAAAAAAACATCCATGCTGTTTTGAGTGAGATACGGTTTCTGAATGTGTCCTTCCTTCAGTCTCCGGGTAAGCTGGTCAAAATCTGCACGGCTTTCTACGTCACTAGCCGAGACGAGGGGCCTAGGGGGCTAACCGTTAGCATGCTAGCTCGTTCTCAATGGCAAAACACTGCTACAACACACACAAATTCACCCTAATCTACAAAATAAATTGTATAGAACTACTTACATGTCCCTGTTCTGCAGGTATTCCACACAAAGTTTGAAGTGCGCCCCAGTTTAGAAGAAGTCTCCCGGCTAATCCTGCCTTGTACAGGCCGAAGTTGGAGCTAGCTCATGTAATCCTTACCTAGCTACTGCGCATGTGCGACTGACAACAGAGATGTTACAGAAGTTAAGAGGTCTCACTCTGTAGCTAAAACAGAAACCTGACAGCGTGTGAAAGGAGGAGCTGCAGCAATGTGCAGTAGAACAAAAATATGGTGTTTTTTGAAAATGAAACCATGTAAACCTATTCTGGTACAACCTCAAAATACAATTATGAACCTGAAAATGAGCATAATATGGCCACTTTAAGTGCTGACCGGGTTTGGATTGCTGTGTAATGATAGTGGCTGGCTGCTAGCTGGCTGGGGGCTGACTGTGGATGTGTCCCCGGGCCTGGGCTGTTGTCAGCTCTCATCCCGACTGAAGCCTTGCAGCGCCGGGAGAGTGAGGCAGACAGACAGGGGTGTGCTAGCTGGCTAAATTACCATTAGATTAGTCGTCTATCTGTACAGTTAACGTTACTGATGAATTTGTGGGTTAGCCCAGAGTTGTTAACCGTGGTCAAAACAATCATACTAAAAATTACTGAGCGTGTTTAACGATGTCGTAATCTTATGTTACCCACCAAGAATTAGCTAACGTTATAGAACAAGCATTAGCATTAGCTACTTGTCAACAGCACCTTTACAGTAGGCACCAAAACACTGTTCCTCTTCAGTCTCCCTACAGGTTGGAAGCTTAATTGTCCATTACTGTTATCATTACCATTATTCTTATGTCTCATTCGAACAAGTTAATGAACCACTGAAACGATTTTGGAAACATTATTTTAAGGTACAAAAGAATCTTTGGTGTTGGATCGATAAATATTGAAATCAATCAATATCAATAAATAAGGTCCCTGTTGTGTTACTGTGTTGCAAAGTGGCAAGTAATCAATGACAAAACGATGCCATGTGGCAGAAAAAAAGTTATATTACGTTTACTGAGTATAACTCTCCTCTAACACCCGACAAACGATGTATGGTCATAACAACTTACGCATTTGAAAGTTATCATCCCTCAAATGGTAAACAGTATAAGTCTTTCAATTGTGTGCAAGGATGAAATTGCAGGTTTTTTTGTTCATGTCCTAAATTTGGGTCTGATCGCATTCTCACCTAATGTGGACCGAAGCTCGAATAAACATAATTACCTCTTCTGAAGAGTCCATCATGTTTTTTTAATTCTCCATGTCCTCCTTGGCTACTAGCAACTGCGTGGAACAGGGGTAGGACGTGCGCGATCACGGAAGGCTTGTATCATGTGGACGCGCCGACAGTGTTGTTGTCATTACTTAGAATTCCTCATGGGGGCGACAGAAACTACGCACTATAGCTTTTAATCGTTTGTTTCATATTTATTCTCATTATCTGCCCAAGATTTGTCAGTGTTTTGGTTAATTTTGTAAAAAGAAAAAAATAAGTTTGATTAAATCTTAACAAGAACAACAGAGGCAAGAATAATACACCATGGTATGGTTTACATTTTGTGCTACCCTGTAATCTGCAAGTGCCTTTATATTTATTGAGTGTTAAATGTAAAAAAAAAAAGAAGTAATTACTCACATAATTTTTATATCTTTGCATTGCTGATTTGTATGTGCTGGTTTATATTAAAGCCTGCACTTGAAGCATACTTCAGTCTGAGCAGTGCACCGGTGGTAATCGCACACTGCATTACTTAAGCATATAAAATGCAAATACAGTAATGATGACAATGCAGAAAGTTAATAAGCAGTTTCAATCACAGGCGTGCTACTCTTTGATATGTGCTGCTGTAAAGAGGGGATGTGAAACAAATGAAGGACAAAAAGTTCAGGGCTGCCATCCCGCCTTGATCCGTCCCAGTGCTTCAGCAATCAATTCAGCTGTAATTACCAACAACGGCATCTGTCAGAGATCTGTATCTTATCTGAATGGGCGATTTGATAATAGGGTTTATCGGTGGAAATGACTGCTGAGATCTTTACCACATCAAGGATACACAAGGGTATTTAAGGTCAGGGTACCACAAGAACAGTAGCTTATCGGATAAAGTACTGTTAGACGGAAAGGCAACAATGTTGGACACATTTTTTTTTTTGCAAGAGAAAATGCTTTACCTGCAGTCCAACAAGTCCTCCAAAACGTACGACGATATCTGTCATTTGTTATTACCCTATACACGACTCACAGGAGCGTCTCATAAAATAGCACCCCTAAAGGTGCACCAATAGTCTGTTTATATCGAATCTGTTACATGTTGGATATAGTCTGTGATTTAGATATGGAGATTTATTTTTTAGGTGACCTAAAAATTGATTGGAGATTGAATAATTGCTCATTGAAAAATAAGTTGCAGTCCATAGCCGATATTTGCAATTTGTCACAAGTGGTCACAAAGCCAACAAGATTTTTTTATAATGCTGATGGGACAAAAACGGAAACATGTATAGATTTACTTTTTACTAATGCTACAGATTTGTGTTCAAAAGCAATCTCAACTTGTGTTGGCTTCAGTGATCATAATTTAATTGCAATTAACAGAAAAACCAAAATCCTCAAATCAGATCAGAAGATAATAATCAAACGGATTTTTAAAAACTTCAATGAGGCTAGTTATTGTGCTGATATTAGAAATATTGACTGGTCACAAGTATTAAGGGAAGTAGATCCTGATCTAGCTTTGGAGGTTTTTACAAATTTATTAATGTCAATTGTTGACAAACATGCCCCATTAAGACGAATGACAGTAAGAAGTATTGCTTCTCCATGGTTAGATGCTGAACTTAAAGAATATATGAGGAAAAGAGATAAATTAAAGTCAGAGGCAAGCTTATCAGGAGATAATGGATTATGGGAAAGGTACAAGCAATTAAGAAATTTTGTTACAAAGTTAAACAGAGCAAAAAAGAAGTACGAATATAAATTTGAGGAAGTAAAATCAAACAGGAATACATTATGGAATACATTAAACCAATTAATAGGGCGGGGGGATAGATCTGTACCAACATGTTTAGGTGTAAGTGATACTTTTTTGACTAAACCTGCTAATATAGCTAATTATTTAGGAGATTACTTTACAAAGAAAGTTTAGAATACACAAAAAGAGATGATTTCAGAGGAATACCCTGATTTATCTTTTGAGACAATTATAGATACAATCATGTTTAATAAATCATGTACATTTAAATTGGACAAAGTAAATCTTACCATAGTAGAAAACATATTAAAGTTAATGAAAGATAAACCTCCTGGTATTGATGAACTGGATGTTAAGTTATTAAAGATGGTTGCTGATGTAATTACTATGCCTATATGTTATATTATTAATTTAAGTTTAGAAAAATGTGTTTTTCCTGCTAACTGGAAAAAAGCTAAAATTGTGCCTCTTCCTAAAAACAAAAGAGAAAATTTCTCTGGGAAAAATAGCAGACCTATAAGTATTCTGCCAATTTTGAGTAAGATTACGGAGAAATTCACTTTATCAACATGCTCATAAGAAAGGGGCACTCTACAACGACAGCCTTAGTTCAGATGACGGATGATTGGTTGCATGAAATTGACGATAGAAAATTAGTTGGTACTGTAATGTTAGCTCTGAGTGCAGCATTTGATTTAATTGATTATGATCTATTACTGAAAAAATTAAGTTGTTATGGATTTCAAAAGTGTGCTATCCAATGGATCTATAGCTATCTAACTAATAGGGAGTTTAATGTACTGTTTAATGGTAGTTATTCTGAGACAAAGGTTCTCCGTTGTGGGGTGCCTCAAGGGAGTTGTCTTGGACCATTGTTATTTTCTATTTTCATTAATGATCTGTCTTTTATTTTGGGGTGTGCCACTATTGCCCTTTATGCAGATGATTTGACTATTTTGTGTCTGATCATGACTCTACCAGAATCAATACTGTATTAAATAATGAACTAAAATTAATTGAAAATTGGAACAGAGAAAATAAGTTAATTATTAATGTTGTGAAGAGTAAATGTATGATGTTGGGATCTAATCATCTTTTAAAAGATTCCCCTGCTCTGAACTTGTCAGTTGGTGGTTTGATCATTGAACAAGTGGCTGAGGTAAAATTGCTCGGCGTGATTGTGGACAGCAGGTTGACATGGAACGCTCAGATAAAACTAATATTGAATAAAATTGGTAGGAGTATGGCTGTAGTTCGTCATTGCAGGAAATGCATACCGATTTGCATACGGAAAATTTTGGTGGAATCAATAGTTTTGTGTCATCTGGACTATTGTTCCGTCATTTGGGCTGCAACTACAGAGAATTTAAACAGACTACAGATTGCACAAAATAAAGTTTCTCGGCTTGTCCTAAACTGTTCTTTTAGAACAAGCATTAGGGACATGCACAATCAGTTAACATGGCTTCATGTAAGAAGCAGAATTAATTATTCTCTTATTAAATTCTTAAAAAATATAATTATTACAAAAGCACCAGAAATTATTTATAAAAGATTGACTTTCTTCAGTGACGTTCATACTCATTCCACTCGCCAATCAAGTGAAGGGCATTTCTTGTTACCTGTCTGTCGAACAAATCAACTTCAAAGAACATCATGTTATAGAGCAATGGTGGCATGGAACTCGCTCCCGTTATTTTTGGTTTCAGAAAGGCACAATGTTAGTTTTTCCAAAAGACTGAGACTGTATTTATTTACTTTGGAGTAACTGTAATTATGTTATTAATAATGACTGCATAATGAGCTATGGCAATTGAAATGTGATTTTTATTTAATATTATACCCAGAGAGTGGTAATATTTTGTACATAGAAGAGCTTATATTGTTATATGGTTATGTTTTTATGTTTAGTGTATATGTGTTATGTTATGTTGTGTTGTGTGTATGTTTGGTAGTTAGCTGATTTAGAAGATGTTGTGTGCACTTCTGTATTTGTCTTCATTGTTGTACAGCTTTGATGCTAATATTTTGGTAAAAATTGTTAAGACCCCAGGAAGAATAGCTGCTGCTTATTGTAGTAGCTAATGGGGATCTAAATAAAGAAAGAAGAAAGAAAGAAGGAAAGAAAGGTGACCTCATATCTAATCCAGAGAACGATACTGGTGGTCTTGAAACACGTCTTAAACGTTGTGAAATGGTCACAGTTGGTTGTGTTTATGCACAAAAATTACTTAGCAAAGTTTAGAAAAAGATCTTGGTTTGAGTTAAAATTTGACGTTACTTCACTTCCGGTTAGGCACGTGATGCTGAACGTTCATAAAGTAAAAGAAAACTCGCCATGGACGCAGTTTGATTATAGTTAGGTACAAAAACTACATAGGGCTGAGTGAACACAGGGCTGAGGGAACAGACAGCAGGGCTGAGGGAACACAGGGCTGAGGGAACAAGGCTTAGGGAACACAGGGCTGAGGGAACATACAGTAGGACTTAGGGAACATAGGGCTGATGGAACATAGACACCCTCCCATACTGTCGAACAGCTCCTGTTTTTAGACATAAACATACAGTATAAGTAGCACTGCGAATGTTTGGTGAACAGAGCTCCATACTATATAATCTATCCATCCCTTCCCTTTGTCCACTTTTCATATAGGCAGGCTAGAGTCTACTGTACATGTAGGTTGCCACTTTATCACAGAGCTAACATACAGACAGTACATAGACAAAAACGTTCACATGTAGGAGCAATTTAAATTTCACTAAACCTGCATGTGTTTGGACTGTCGGTGGAATCCAGATCACCTGATGGCTGGAGGATTTAGATCCAAGACTGTTTTGCTTAGAGGAGAGAGTGATAACCACTGCAGCATATGTTATAAAGTATGGAAGTGTTTAATACTGATGCTGTAAACACTAATGGCATCTACACACAAAATAAGATCAGTTAGAACACAAATATACACCAATACACTGTCAACTAAATGCAACAACAAACATCTCTCTGCTCAACTAAATATTTTCTTGTGTCTTTCTTCTACCTGAAAAAACCTTTTAAACAAATGCTTATTATTATTATTATTATTAATAATAATAAATTATACTATGTATTATCTTACTGTGGGCCCTCTGACAAGCATTTCAACAATGAGAATGTAGTTATAGTCCGTCTGCCTCAACAGTCTGGCAGAAATGCAAATCTTTCTGTTGTCTGTGTTTCTCAGTGTTACACTGACTCTTGCAGATGCATGAGTGACATTTTTTTTCAATTTTAATAAAACTTTTATGTCACAGTATTTCAGCAAGTAATATTCTACTTTTGACTTACCTACATCTGACAACTTATGTTGCTAGTTAGTAAGGTTTAACATGCAAAATATACAGTGAGCTGTGTGTTTAAAGTCTGATTTCTGGGAAACAATGAGTTTTGAGTGCTGTTGTACTGTACAGTGAAGGTAGATAGTTGTGGTATGGTGCTGCCGGGTTGTTTGTTTACTTCATTCAGTGGCAAGAGCAGTTGAGAGGTTCTCTTACTTTCCATACAAGGACTCGTTCTGTCCTTGAGTGTGCTGAAGCTACTCTCATTTTCCAGTGGTAGTATGTTTTTGCAGGCATCTGAAATGATGACTAAAGCCCTATTCGCACGGGATTAGTATTACCTGGGAACCTCTAGTCATTTGTAATAATTACGGAGGTTGTGCGAATCAGCCATGTCTGTAATTTTTAAAGTAAAAATTCCCCTCAAATGACCTACCATATTTGGGTGAACACCGAGGTCCTGTGATAATATTATTCCCGCGTAAATCGACATGTCTGAGATTTGGCGGGGTCGTATGTCATTTTTTAAAGGTTTTTGTTTCCTGTGTGCCTTTTTATCCCTCTCGCAAAGAAAATATGGGATCGCAGGGGGCTACAGACGCCGCCTTTCATGACCAACCTAGTCTGGACCACTGCCCAACCGGAGACCTCCATCCCTGACCGAGCCGGAGACCTCCATGCTGGGCTGACAGTGCTGCTGTGGGGACGATGATACAGCATAGTATTGTGATACTTCCGGTGGCAATACTGTATCGATACACAGGCGTCAAGTATCAATCTCTTATTATATAAATTGTACAGTAAAAAGATTGTGAAGTTGAGTATTTTTTGTTGTTGGTTAGGTCAGCAGGGGTGACCGTCAGCGTGATATTTTCCTTTTGGGACATAATTCGAAGTTTGAAAAAAGGTATCAAATTGCAATAATATCGTATCGTGACATAAGTATTGTAATTATTTCGTATTGTAGGGCCGCTGATGATTCCCACCCCTACTGACTTAACGATGCCCTTATGCATCCTATGTGAAAATGCATATATTAAAAGATCAATTTCGGCATTTTATTAATTAATATCAGATCACTCAAACAAAGATTGATATTAATCGAAGAATTGATTATTTTATTTTTTTTCTGCAGACGTTTTCAATATTTTCTAAGTTGAAAGTACCCTGTGGCCCCAGTTGCTTATTGTGTCTGTCATTCTGTTTCAACCCCTCCCACAGACTCACATACTGGTCCTTACTCTACTCTGTACACTCTTGCTGGGTTACATGAGGATGAGAAGCTGATTCACACAGATCATTTAATAGTTAAAGTTACAGCTGCTCGCTGGGGAAGTAAATCCTTCCCTGCAGGTGCAGCATTATTCATCCGTGTGACACTGACATAGCGTGTGGCATTATTAAAGTTGAGAAATATTCCGTTTTGACCATGCTGTGATGTGCATCCATGGCCACATCCAAAACGCCATGCCTTCCCCGCTCTCCTCCCCCTCTTGCCTGGTGTGTGTGTGTGTGTGTGTGTGTGTGTGTGTGTGTGTGTGTGTGTGTGTGTTTGTGTTTGTCTTTCTCTCCTGGGGTTTCTTTTTCTCTCTCCTGGTGTCCGGCCTTTTCTCACCATGGGTGTCTTCATCTCTCTCTGCTGGTTTCTGTCCCTCTCTTTTCTACTAAAGATGTGAAAAAAATATAAAAATAGTTTTCTCTTTCTGCGTTGACCCATTTAAGACTCCATCAAATGATTAAGAGAATGTGCTCTTGTTTGTAACAAATTGCACATTCTTTCAGCTTTACAACTACCACAGTGGACCTTGCTAAACTTCTTTCTTTTGTACTTCCCTTCCACACATACACACCCAATTACACAAACCAAAATTCAAAGGAAGATTCAACCAAAAACCTTTGTCTTGTTTTGTTTGTTATTATTATTATTATTATTATTATTATTATTATTATTATTATATTGTTGAATATATTATTATATTGTTAAGAATATTACTTGTCTTCACATTTACACATGTGCCTGAAGATGATTATGTTTGGGCAAAATGTCACCATGGAAAAAAAATTGGAAGATCATTTTACTTTTTTTCCCCCAAAGCCATAAATATATTAGTGATCAATTCAAAACTTTTGTTAAATGTGAGTAGGTTCATTGGTTGAAATAGATAATATTATCCAATAAATTGTGTTACGCTGGACTCAAAAGCGGGTGCAGATCATACCAGATGGAGAATTAAAGGTAAATGTTTTCTTTACAAAAAGTGAAGTTGAATCCAGAAATGAAGAACATGGTGAGAGTTAGGCGCAGGCCGCTGAGCTATGGCCCAGACTGGGATCGTTAGTGGTGTGGAAGCTGGTGTAGGCTGCAGAGAGTGAGGTTGGAATCCACTTAAGATAGGAATAATCTGGCAGCGAACATTAGGAAAGTCTTTACTCTAAGCAGGAAAGTTGATTGGCAATGACACACCAGAGGAAGGCCAAATTGTGGGCCGAAACGTTGTGTGCCTTATTTTGCACTATTAAAGTATTTTTGGTAAGGGGACTGTTCGTTATTTAATTAAGGGGCCACCGGAGGAGTGTTGTGGCCTCTAACCTAAAAAGACTTGACCCTCCCCTCGTCAGTAATAATTTTGCTATGACCCTCCAACATGATATGAAAAAGAGGCATGACCCTCCCCTTGCATGGAAATTTGCACTTAGCAAAGAAGTACAGATGCCATTTGATTTTTACAGCCATGACATACAGGAGTAAATCTCATCTTACACATCACACTCCTCTGTTATGGTGGCCATTTCAGTAGATTTACTCACTAACATTGTTGTGGAAACACAATAAGCATGGAAACTAAATGCACACTTCCTGCATTACTGCATTACTTCAAATACTAAGTTACTCCTCTAGTAAACTAGTATTCATATGAAATAAAACAATAAAACATTGAGACCATTCAGCAAAGGACACTGGGTAATAAAAATTCAACACTGGTTGCTATGGACTGGTCACTAGGCTTCGTGGCACGGCTGTTTTGGAACGCAATAGACAGACGGTGGCGGAATGCCCCGACACTTAACTTCAACTAAAAATGTAACAGTGAACAATCAGTGTTGGACCTACAGTCTGTTGAGATGCCTCTCCAAACTCACCATAAAACGTTAAGAAACGAGAAAAAAGATCCATATTTTGCCGTAATCCAATGACACGGAAAAAAAGTAATCCTCAGCAGATCCACAAAAAGGGTCACGGTGTATCCAGCAAGGCCTATACGAGCGTCACATTCACCAGCCAGCTCCAAACAGGTGAACGAGGCTTCTCCACTTCGCCGTTTAAACAAAGTGGAATAAACGTATAAAAGTCCAAATCTACACAAAACCTGCAATCAATTAGTAAGCTGACATCACATTTATATATATGGCATTTAGGAAACCTTTATTGCAAGGTTGGCACGGCAAGATGTCCAGACTAGTGCAACAGTAGCTTTCGTTTTTTACGTCCTGCTGCTCCCATCGTCAGCCAGGTATTTTTTTTACTAAAGCAGTATATGAAATCTGATGTATTATCTATCACCATTTAGTTGTTTTGTGTTATTTAAAATATTTATAAAATATCTGGTCATGCCAGACGTAATTATTCCACTCATTTTTTAAACAATGCAATTACCCGTTTGAGTGCTCCTCCTGCCCCTCCTGAAAACTCCGCGTATGGGGTCAGACCCATCTGCTAGGAGGCCGAGACTGAGAGCTACATGGATAAATATGCACCAAACAAGCCACTTTGAAATTTTGCTCTTTTCATGAATAAAAAAGTTGGGTGACCGCCCCCCCCCCCCACCCCCACCCCTCCAGACTAAAAAATGTTGGGTTGTCCCCTCAACAAAGAATAAAAAGACATGACCCTCCCCTATTTTCCTCCGGTGGGCCATTCCATAAATACCGAACGGTCCCTAACGCTTTACTTGAAGGTATCGACATAATCGTGACATGACACTGTCATAACTATGACGTGACACTGTCAGGAACGTGTCATAAATGTTATAAACAAGTCATAAACGTTTATGACTTCTGCCATTAAGTGTCACTGTTGACATTTTTGGTTGTCTTGATTATAACAACTTGACATTAATCAAAGTGACATTAACAGAAGTTGTCTTGGTCATGACAAGTTGACATTAACCAGGATGACATTACCAGAAGATGTCTTTGTCATGACAACTTGACATTAAATTTCTTTGGAGCGTCCTTATTAAGACAACTTGACATTAACAGGATGACATTATGTCAAGTTGTCATGACAAAGACATCCTCTGGTAATGTCAAATTGTCCCAAACAAATTTAATGTCAACTTGTCATGACCAAGACAACTTCTGGTAATGTCACTTTGATTAATGTCAAGTTGTCATAATCAAGACAACCCAAACAATGTCAACTTGTCATGACAAAAACCGAATGAACGTTTATGACTTGTTTATAACGTTTATTACACGTTCATGACAGTGTCATGTCATAGTTATGACAGTGTCATGTCACGATTATGTCAGTACCTTTAAGTAAAGTGTTACCGTATTTTTTCAAAGCATTAGGCTGTTGTGCGGACTTTACCATCTTCGATTGGCTATGACAGTCTCTGCCAGAAAACCCGGAACGAAGGTGCCGCCCACAAACGTACAACAATGTACAGAAACACAAGAGGGAAACACAGGGGAAACAGCGCTGACTATGACACTAATGTATTTTCTCCTCAATCAAATGTACAAAATCTTCTGTGTTTCAATCAAATGTCTTCTCTGCTGTGATTCTGTAATTTGCTCTAGGGAACAAATGTAATGCAACTTTATGAAACTTTGCTTTTCAAAATTGAAAATGAAACTAGATGTGAGAACAGCATTAAAAATGCATATACATTGCTTTGACTTATTTATAAAGCTGCCCTGACATTGGGTACACACATCAACTACGTTTACATGCACACTTATATTCCAGTATAATTGTATTCTGAATATGACAATATTCAGAGTTTGATACAGGTCATGCAGCATATTCTTTTTCAATTTTCAGAAATAGGCCTTATTTCCAAATGAAGCATGTTCTGATTAAGACGTGGGATATGCCGATGTTATTGGGTTTTAGGGGCATTCTTTGGACATGTATACAGCACCTTCGGAATATGCGTCTCAATTAGAGTTATTACCTCAGTTTGTGCCACACAGACTCTTGTCTGTTTTTTCAGTCAGCTCTGTGCGTTGTACAAGCCAACTAGCCAACAGTTTGCAAGGCTGAGGTAGGGATGCATGCCAAACAGAAAAGCCCACATTTCTGTTCAGAAGGAGAAAAACACACCTACTTTTAAACATTCTGACATACTTGGATATCAGCAGGTTTATGGATGTGTGCAAATATCCCAAATAACACCAACCTTAACAAGAAGGTGGATGAAGGAATGCAAAAGGGAGGCTGTGATCGCACGATAGAACAAGTCCGCCACTGGTGGAAAACTTTAAGGAAATCCTAGTTTAAACTGCATGTAAACGGGAATATTAGCAGAATGTTCATTTAGCCTTCAGCAAAGTCTAAGTCATAATACTGATTGTCAACATGGTTTGATTACCATGCTTCCGGTCACTCCAACATAATTTGTTCCAATGTAAATCCAACAAAACATAAAAAACAGCACATCCTTGTTTTTCGACAGTCTGACTTCCAGAAGAACAAACACTTTTTTTTTATCCATTTATGCTTCACATATGTCTCTCTCAATTCGTCCTTCCCCGATCTGATTTGTTTTGGTCCTTCATCATTTCCCCACTCCTCTTCTTCTTTCTCCCACACTTATTTCCTTTTTTCCCCACTTCTGCTTGTGTGGAGGGCTTGCAAACAGACATCACTGACAATGAGAGCCAATTCATTGTCAAGAAGGTCTGCCTTATGTGTGTTTAGTTACGTGCATGTTTGCATGTGTGCGTGATTCAGAGTGTTTGTTTCTGTCAAGAGTAATGGAAGGTTAGAGGAAGAAATATTTGCATATTTGTTATCTAGTTTTATACAATTGCTGGTCGTTCAACAATCTAATGACAGACAGAGAGACAGAGGAGACAGAGAGAGGATTGTGAGTGGGGTAAGGATTACTCCTTCTGGTTTTGATGTTGAGGTCAAATTTATTTACGAGGAACATCAACGAAGATGAAGACACCTGAAATTCAGGCTAGATTAAAGTCCTGTGCAAACAGACTATGCAGAAAAAATGATTGCTTCAAGACACCCACATGTGTACACACACACAAACATGATTTCAATCAGCCAAATACCAAGTTCTGCATACACTATCCCTTGGTTACCAATCCCTGCGCCATCAGCTATGGAGTGAATTAATGTGTACCTTGAGATTTTCTCCACAGTAAAGATAATGAGTGTCTTCGTTACGTTAGAATCCAAACACCCTATTGTAATTATCTTTATTATTAGAATAATACCACGCATTATGGAGGTAAAAGCCAAATGAATGCATTGCTATTTGCCTCGCACCACATTTCCACCTCGTTGTTATAAATATACTAGGTTTTATGTAAGATGAAAACAAACAATGTGCAGGTGTCCCAGTTTCTTGTTTCTTGTCGAAGAGTTATGATTTGATTGAAATTGTATCTAGATAATAATATGCTACATATTCCACAAGTCTTCTCAGTTTTTTTTAAACTTACTTGGTATACATATTTGTTAATTTATAGCGAAATTAATAATGCTGACATGTTTCATTTAATCTAACCTAATTTAAACTTTGCTAATAATCTCTTTGTCAACAGTAAATCCGTTTGAGTCCTTTTAAGTGTTGCCGCGGACTGTTTGTCCTCTGGTTGGCTAGACGCATTTAGTATGCAAATTACATGAATGTCTATAATATGTCTATGTTAATTAATTAATTAATTTATACCTAAATTCTACCAATCTCACTTTAGATCAGCCCGTTAAGACGTAGACATGGGGCACATCACCAACAATTCTCTATTACTAAAGATAGCGCATTACACACTGCGCCAATGGTATGGAACGGTACACATTAGGTGTCTCCTAAATGGACGTGGCCTCCTTTGAAAATGTTGTGAACGTCATGTGAATGGATGAAAAGTTACATTTGTATAATTTATTCATATTTTCGTTTGCTAACATGTGATATTTACACAGCTAAAAGACATAATTAGCATTAAGGAAATTAGTTTTGTTAGGGCGTTCACGAACGTTAGCTGACGTTAGCTTCTGTGTTGCCAGATCTGGCGAGAGTTTGTTCCTGAGACAGAAACAGGTCTCAAACCAAGTTTATTTTCTCCTGATTTGTCCGTCTGAAAATTGCCATTTTAGTGTCAGAATGTTCAGGAGATATGTGGCTTGTGACAACTTGGTCCAATATTTACTTTGGTGACTGTGGGGTGAAAGAATCGCTCATAATCTGTGTTCACGTTCACTTCTTCCATTGGAATCAATAAATTCAGGACCTGCCGCTAGTCTCCTAAAGAGGCGTGGCCATGGCGGAGCCCGCATCACACAGATACAGGAAAACCGCCTCTAACATCACCCACACATCCACAGGATGTGATGCTCTCCGCCCGCCGGCGCCTGCCGATTGATCCCAACTCTGTTAGCAAAGCAAACAAGTTAGATAAATACTTGTAAAGAAAAGTGAGATAATTCTTAAGTCTCATGTGGCTGTAACTGCAGAGAGCCATTTACTCTGGAAATGAACACTAATTTAAAATGCTTGGACAAGACAAACGCACTTTGGGTGACATGGAGGGACAGAGAAAGAGGCATTATCATTCACCAGTTGCCTTATAAATCCTCAGCCAGTTGTTTTAGTGCTGCTGACTAGGAAGGAGGAATGAAAGCATTACCACCACAGACATGCTTTATGTTCCCTATTACACAGACTAATTGAATGTTTGTCTATATCTAATGAGGTGGGTTGCCCCTGGAGTATTTGTATATCTGTGTGTGTGTGTGTGTGTGTGTGTGTGTGTGTGTGTGTGTGTGTGTGTGTGTGTGTGTAGGCTATCTGTATCTGTTGTCGGCAGATTCTTTGTGGTGTACTGCAATTTTGGTCGCCACTTCAGTCCAATAAAAACATGTCTTAGTGCAAACACAAGTGCACTGAGCTGTTTAAGCTTTGTTGCTTGGAAAGTGTTGATCATATTAAAACACATATCAACATCACAGAAGTCAAATTAACCACCTAACTAGAACAGGTATAAATAGATTGAAATGTACATTTTAAAACATTTTAGGAATAACTACTTAAAATACACATTTGCCCCAACCAAAGTAACTGTGGAATGAATACTACATCTTCTGATGTGTCCATTCAAAACAGACAGTATAGGGCCCTAGCCCTCAATCCCTGAGATTTAACTTGTTACTGTATAGAGTAGAAAAGTCAGCCAATCGTATGATCCTTGGAAATGGTTACCAATCTGTCAATCATCCTTAAATCGTCCACGGAAAGCAGTTCAATCCAGCTTCCTCTCAGGTGCAAGAAGAGGGAAGAAAGAGGATGTGCAACCAGAAGTGAAAGGGACTAGTGGGACTACTTATTATAGTATAGTCTAGTCCTGTACTATTGCTACTTGCAGCTTTCTCGAGAACCGCTCATCCAAATAACTTCACACTCGACACTGCGCTTCCTTGGGTCCTTAGCAATAAATCTGCCATGACATAGTTGCGTCACACACCCAAGTCACGGGTACCCACGGTCAGAAACAACAGTGAAATACTCTTCATTTGATCTGTATTTTTTATAGCTTCTTTGCTGTATTTATTTTTTGCATATTTACTTTGTAACTCTATGTTGTCTCGCACGTTTATGCTTTGTCTCAGCTAGGTCGTCGTTGCAAATGAGAATTTGTTCTCAATTGGCTTACCTGGTTAAATAAAGGTTAAATAAAAAAAAAATACACTCACCACCACAAAGAGCAGACTTTACCATTAGGCAAGGAAGGAAATTTCCAGGGGGCCCGAGGTGAAAGGGCCCCAAACAAGTGTAGATTTATGATGTTGAGACCTGAAAGATATTGAATATGTTACTATTCTTATTTTTTTAATTTTCTTTTAAGATTATTTTTTGAGCATTTCATGCCCCTATTTTGACAGGACAGCTGAAGACATGAAAGGGGAGAGAGAAGGGAGAGACATGCAGCAAAAGGCCGCAGGTCGGAGCCGAACCACTGCCCGCTGCGTCAAGGAGCAAACCTCTACATATGGGCGCCCGCTCCACCAACTGAGATATCCAGGCACCCAATATGTTATTATTGTAACTCATTGTACCCCAAAATAACTTCCAGAAGCCCCCCCAAAGCACTTAACAAATATGCAACTCAACTGTACAATGCTGACTTCCTGTGTACTTTTTGTGCATTATTGTTCATTAAACTATCATGCATTATATCAGAGTTGAAAGCTCCACCTTAAACAGACATATATTGTGGTGATATTGCCTCTCTTAAACTCTTCACTTGAAGTAAACGTTTGAGCGCAGGACTTGTACTGTGCGGTATTAATAATTTTACGGTAACACTTTACTTGAAGGTATCTACATAAGAGTGATATGACACTGTCATGAACACATGACACAGTCATGACGCATGAACCCTAACCCTAACTCTAACCCTAACTTGTCATGACAAAAACGGAATTGCACTTACTAAAAGAAGCGTTATGTCATAAATGTTTATGACACGTTCATGACAGTGTCATGTCACTCTTATGTAGATACCTTCAAGTAAAGTGTAACCAATTTTACTTTACTTTACTTATAAAAAAGGTTTTGAGTAGGCCTTCTTCTTCTGCCACTGCCAATACAAACAGTCCGAGTTAGAGAAATGGTGACAAGTAAAGGTAGCAGTTGCTTTTTGTTTTGATTTTGATCGCATTCACGCTGGGTTAAAATCATTCCACCACAGTACGTCAAGTCGTCCCATCCGCTCGGTGAAAATGTCAGTGACACTTAGGGTGGTTCTGCTTTCTGATTAGAAGTGGTGAATTTACAGCTCACAGAAACTTAATAAGATAAAGTGTCTGGCATTTTGTTTGATATCTAGTGCCGGCAAAAAATGTCATTAGCATAGTGTAAGCTATTTTAGTGAGTTATGCTATTGAATATAAAAAGTCAGTCATTTTCAATGCAGGACTTTTACTTGTAACAGAGTACTTTTACAGTGTGGTATTAGTACTTTTACTTAAGTAAAGGATCTGAATACTTCTTCTACCACTGCAATCCACAGAGAATTATTAATTAAGTCTGCTGTTTTTCTTTACCTCTGCAGAGCCTTTTTTTTTTTTTGTCTTTTGGCTCGTTGTTTTGGTTTTGTGATCCATAACGTAGAGTTTTGTTTCAGTCTCATGGCTCTCATCAACCGCCAGGTACATACCTACTGTACGCTAACTTCCTAGCACCAAACAACAGGCAAATAAAGTTAGCTAGTACCTTGTGAACATATTGGAGCATTTAGCAGCAAAAGAACAAGGAGGGTAAATAATGGACTTAGATTTTTCGGTTAACGACAAAAAGCAATGATCATGTGGCTCTGTGTCAACTGGATGTGTAAACAGGCAAAAAGGGTTTTCCAACACGTTCGCCACATCAACTTTATGAGGTGATAATATGCAAATACTGTGTCAGTTAACAGCTTGTTGCGCTGCTCCCAAGTGACCTGAAGAAAATTAATTAGTTCAGGTTTAGCTTTTAAGCTAACTGTAGTGCTCTTCTGTTTTTTGCTCAGGGGTTGATATGTGTGCTTTCAGTAATATAGGATAATATAGCATTTGATCAAATAAGTCATAAGTGATTTTTTTGCTTGATTTTTCACATGCAAATTGCCAAATGAGTTCATTTTAAATTGCTGGGTGTTTTGAGGGCATTCATTCCAAGCCCGTTCCAAACTGTATTGTATATACAGTGGCACTCATACGTTTCATGCTAAAGTTGACTAAAAAGAGGAATAAAAAAAATCATCTTTTGGAAATTGATCTTAATGCCTTAATTAAAAAAAATGAGGAAAAATCCAACTTTTAAGGACACCAATTTTCTTTGTGAATGAATAATGTATCGTATATAAATAAATGTTCTTCCTTAAAATACAGGGGGCATAAGTAAGTACACCCCTATGTTAAATTCCCATAGAGGCAGGCAGATTTTTATTTTTAAAGGCCAGTTATTTCATGGATCCAGGATACTATGCATCCTGATAAAGTTCCCTTGGCCTTTGGAATTAAAATAGCCCCACATCATCACATACCCTTCACCATACCTAGAGATTGGCATGGGGTACTTTCCATAAAATCATCTCTCAACGCAAATCAAACCAGCTATTAGGTTAATTGAAATACAACCATGACAATCTCTATGGTGAAGGGTATGTGATGATGTGGGGCTATTTTAATTCCAAAGACCAAGGGAACTTTATCAGGATGCATAGTATCCTGGATACTATGCATCCTGATGAAGAGATGATAGAGAGATGATTTTATTAAAGGTTGGATTTTTCCTCATTTTTTTAATTAAGAATTAAGATCAATTTCCATAAGATTATTTTTGTATTCCTCTTTTTAGTCAACTTTAGCATGGGTTCATAAACTTATGAGTGCCACTGTAATTGTGTGTAAAACTAAAAAGAGCTGGAGAGCTGGAAGAGTGAGGGTTGTTTGGGGTGATTGTCAGTATTAGCATAATTCAGTGTTACATTACTGTTTTATTTTACAGACTACAAACAAAAACCAATATAAGAGGTACTGGTCCCACTTCATTACTGTCTGCATGCAATGCAGCAGTCAGTGCAAGTTCAAACAGGAGTCCCATTTCCTTTCTCCGTCTTACTCGGGCTCGCAATTCAGGCTTATTTGTTAGATGTTGTTTGTTATGCTGCTGCTTTGTGGATGATATGTGAAATTAGCAAGCCAATATATATTTCAAAGCTGTCATTTCTATGCATGTGATAGCTTAAATTATTCAACAAATTACAAAGAAATTGTCATACAAAAGAATTGTACAACAGCAGTAATTGTTGAGTGTTAAACCACGAATATGGAATAAACCCACTACAGGATTTTCATGAGCTGAATTCTTGCTGTGACTGCAATGAACAGCTCTGCTCAAGTGCGATTCACGCTGATTGAGTCTTCCAGGAAAGCCCTGGGTGTGCAGTCCAAAGTGGGACTGAGCCATCTCATCTGGTTGAGTGAGATTCAGATTCTGTGTCCTTTTTTTGTTTTTTGTCGCCTCACTTGTTAACATTGAAACATAGCTCTCGGGTTATGTTTGGGTTCCACTATGTGGCTCCAGGGGCGGGGTTAGAAGGGGGTCACCCCACCCAAAATCCATTGGGCTAGAGTGCTGACATTTGTGATTTCCATTGGATCAGAGTACTGTCACTGGGCTGCCTGTTCTGCCAATCTTCCCAGCCCTTGTCACATGACAAATTCATGTTTCCATATGGACTCTCCAGTATTCTGATACCATGCAAAAAAAAAAAGCCTATAGAAAATGTGTATTGTTTTCGCATATACAATTTGTTTAAAATGAAAACAAGTGAAACTCATAATGAATGTGATGTTGTATTTAGCATAATTACATTGTGTTGTTCTATCCTATCTATATTTCTAAGTCCAAAATCCTGATATTGCCCCTGTGTGGCTCAGATCAGATAATTCGTTGGTTTGACTCATTCACAAACCTACTCTGAAGTATATTTAGACACTCTCTCACACACACACACACACACTCATTTTCCCCTCCAATGGTATTGATTTACTTGTCTAGCCAACCAGGCGCTCATTCTTGAAGGACATTAGGGCTGAAAATGGTGTAGAGTTATTGATCAGTTGTGAGGCATGACATCATGCACTGAAGTGTGCATATGTGTATTCTTTCATGTTCACAATTATTATGTGTATTTACTTATTTTAAGATGTACTTAGGTAGATTTTTGGTTGCACACAACTGTGCATGAATGCTTGTCGACACGTATGCATTATTGTCTATTAGGTGAATACTGTATGTGTGTGTGCATATGTATCCCTGGCTGAGTAAGGGCTGCCAAAGCAACAAATTCTCACTCCCATCGCGTAATATACGGAGGCTTGGTCAGGTACCTTTGGCGTTGTTATTGATGCTAAAAGTCTCCTTTAGCGTCATAGCCAAACACGCTTTATCTTGGTCGGGACTATATTGGCGTCACTTTTGACGCAGTTAGGTTAAGGAAAAGGTTGTGGGTGGGCTCATAAAACAGCTGGGTTAAGTAAAAGAAGAACGGGACAGTTGTGTTTAGGTAAAGAAGAAAGCTACAGGTGGGTTGAGGAAACGTGACACGCAGGACACAATCTCCGGTCTCCTGGGTGAAAGTCCTGTGTTATTTGACCCATCCACCACCCCAACCAACCTCCCTATGCGGATTATCTGGCTTTCATACTACTCACTACCATTGTCACTCTTAATGCTACGTCATCTTCATGCGCCGTGTAGCTGCTGCTCTCCCCGGTGCGTTCTACACACACGCTGAAGGCTGCCTTTTGCGTCGTATCTGACGCTAACATCCTCTGCCCAAGCGTCCGTATTTTATGAGTTCGGAGTGAGAACGGGTTGGCCAAAGGACCCAGGTCATCTGAGGACAAAGTTCTGTATTAATACGCAGGGAGTGGAGGAAAGCGCTGATGTCAGCAGAGTCTGAGGGAGCTGCGGCACATACAGGCTAGCCTGGTGTGTGTGTTTACAGCAGGACAATGTATCTACTCCATATCTATGGTCCTGAGCCTGCATAATCATATCAGCACTGATCTAAAAAGCCACACATGTTGCAGCACTATCTATTTAAAGGCTGGATTTATTGCATCTAACTTATCCCCAAGGGAGCAGTGTATATCTGTGTGTTTGTTTATGCATGTGCATCTGTGCATGTGTGTGTGTGTGTGTGTGTGTGTGTGTGTGTGTGTGTGTGTGTGTGTGTGTGTGTGTGTGTGTGTCAATACTTATCTGAAATCCCCCTGTGTTCCAGGCCCAGTTGGTGTAATTCAAGCTGATCGTAATCTATTTTTCTTCAGTGGCTTCTTCCAGTAAAGAAGAAGTTAAACTACAATGATATGGTCAGGGTCATTTCCTCCCGCTAATGGCTACTAATAGGTTTCGTTACAGATAATGTGGGTCTAATGACGTGGTTAGCGGCCTCTCACACTCACTCTGGGGTCAGACGCACTATTGGAGATTCTCCTGTCAATATGTGTTCAAGTCAAGGGCTTCCTGACTGGTGAAACTGGACTAGACAGGCATATTGACAGGAGCCTAGCAGGCTTTAGGCTAAGCTACATTACTACGCCACTGACCTGAGAAAGGAAAGATTCCCCTCTGGAACTCAGTCAATTGGATTAAATTGCCCCTTTCAAAGTTCGGGGTACCGGAGACGTCAGAGCAGTTTCAACTGAGGATTGTGTTATTTAAAAGACGTTCAGGGGCAAACAATACATTTATTTTTAATTAAAGTTTGCTGAACCAAAGGAAATCCCTTTGATTGTAATTCTACACAAACTGTAATTTTAGTCAGGTTGTCTTGTAATTGTTAACCAGCATCATGCTTTCCAAATCTACTGTTTACAATTTAGTCAGATATCTTAACCTACTTAAGCCGCCTACACATGATTAGCGATTTGCTCTCTGCGCAAAGCTAGGTAGGACACAGAGCAAAGTGCAGAGAGCAAAGCGCAGTGCAGGAATTCCTCATCAAGGGTGGCAAGGAAGCTATTTCC